>NW_006408870.1:1620023-1620823 GCF_000296735.1 Chrysochloris asiatica | reverse complement strand
TTTTTGTTACAAAACTTCTACCTTTACAATTGTGACAGTCGTAATTAGTCATGATAACAATTACTCAGTATTGAATCATAAGAATCTTATCCCCATCTCTTTTCACCAGACCCATCTAGACAAGATGAAAACTATTCAGTGGGAACTCTTTAGGCTAGGTCAAATGGTTACTGTCTGCAAGTTTTGGTGTTCTTGTGCATATCCCCTCACTTCATATCAGCTGGATGCTTCACTCTCAGCTCTAGCCCTCTGTGGCTATGTCCTTGTCCATGGGCTCTGGTATCCCCAGGTCGCACCACACTTTGGACCAACCAGCCTTTCCTTTTCTTTCTCTCATCTCCAGGTCAACAGGAGTCAATGGATTGTGGTTGAACTCAGCCCATTTCTTCATTGCTGCCATTCCCCCTCTTCCACTCACCAACAGACTAATGTGATCTGAACTTAATCTGATTTGTTTGACTTTGTATGTTACACTTCTCTTTTCCCTAGCTGCTTTCAGGATTCTGTCCTTATCTTTGATTTTGGAGAGCTTGATTATTATATATCTTGGCGATTTTCTTTTAGGGTCTATCCTTCATGGGGTTCATTGAGCTTCTTGAATGCTTATCCTTTCACTTTTCAGGATGTTAGGGAAATTTTCTTCCAGAAGCTCTTCAACTATCTTGTCTGTGGAATTGTTTGATTCTTCCTGTTCCAGAATGCTGATAATTCTTATGTTATTCCTATTCATATTGTCTAACATGAATCTCTGGTAGCGTAGTGGTTACGAATCGGGCTGCGAACCTTAAGGTCAGCGGTTC
>NW_006408870.1:1617122-1618668 GCF_000296735.1 Chrysochloris asiatica | reverse complement strand
GTGTTCTTCCTTTTTGGTTTTCTGACTCCAGATCTTTGCACATTTTGTTGTAATATTTGACTTTGTCTTCTCGAGCTGACCTTTGAAATTTTCTGTGCAGCTCTTGTGCCTCCTCATTTCTTCCATTTGCTTTAGCATTGCTGTGTTGGAGAGCAAGTTCCAGTGTCTCTTTTGACATCCACTTTGATATTTTCCTTCTTCTTGTCTTCTTAATGACTTTTTGCTTACTTCATGTATGATGTTCTTGATGTCATCCCACAACTTCTCTGGTCTTCAGTCTTTAGTGTTTAATGTATCAAATCTGTTTTTTAGATGATCTCTAAATTCAGGTGGGATGTACCCAAGGTCATATTTTGAATATCGTCTGTCACTCATCTGTCAGTTTGTCATACTGTGGTGGCTTGTGTGTTGCTGTGATTCTGGAAGCTATGCCATGGGTATTTTAAATACCAGCAGGGTCACCCTTAGTGGACAGGTTTCAGATGAGCCTTCAGATGAAGACAGACTAGGAAGAAGGAGTGATGAACCACTTCCTAATATTTAGTCACTGAAAACCTTATGAATAGCAGAGGAACACTGTCAGACATAGTGCCAGAAAATGAGCCCCACAAGTTGGAAGGCACTCAAAATGCAGCTGGGGAAGAGCTGCCTCCTCAAAGTAGAATTGACCATGATAATGCTAATGGATTAAATCCATGGGAGTAAAGCCTGCGGGACCTTCATTTGCTGATGAGGCACAACTCAAAATGCAGAGAAACAACTGTAAACATTCATTAATAATCGAACATGGAATGTACGAAGTATGAATCTAGGAAAATTGGAAATGGTCAAAAATGAGAAATGGAATGCATAAACATCGATATCTTTGGCATTAGTGGGCTGAAATGGACTGGTATTGGCCAATTTGAATCTGACAACCACATGGTTTACTATGCTGGTAATGACAAATTGAAGAGGAATGGTGTTTCATCCAGTGCTTCATCAGTTTGCTGAAAAATTTTGATTTCTATTCTCTTCATTCTTTTTATTAGTCCAGTTGTGAGGAGTTTTTCCTTTACATTGAGATGCAATCCATACTGAAGGCTGTGATCTTTCATCTTCATCAGTAACTATTTTAAGTTGTTTACTTTCAGCAAACAAGGTTGTATCATCTTCATATAGCAGGTTGTTAGTGAGTCTTCCTCCAACCCTGATGCCATGTTCTTTGTTTGAGTCAACTTCTGGAATTATTTGCTCACCATACAGATTGAATATGCATGATGAAAGAATACATCCCTGGTGCATACCTTTCCTGATTTTAAACCGTTCAGTATCACTTTGTTTTCTTTGAATGATTGCCTCTCAATATATATACAGGTTCCTTGTGAGCACAATCAAGTGTTCTGGAATACCCACTCTTCACAGTATTATCCATAGCTTCTCATGATCCACACAATAGAAATCCTTTACTAAATCAATAAAGCATAGGTAAACATCTTTGTTCTATTTTCTGCTTTCAGCCAAGGTCCATCTGATGCCAACAATGATACTATGAGTTCCTCATCTT
>NW_006408870.1:1613735-1616557 GCF_000296735.1 Chrysochloris asiatica | reverse complement strand
CACACATTCCTGGTGTGGTGCTCTGACTGCAAAAGCATTTGAATTGCAAGATCGGTGGTTCAAGATCACCAGCTGCTCTTTGGAAATCCTATACAGGGTCACTATGGTTTGGAATAAACTCGATGGCTCTTAACAACAACATGAGTCTATTGGACAAATTGATTCCAAGTCTCTTCAATTCTTATCACTCTTCTTTCTTCCTCACGTGGAGAGACCAATACCTGTACCTTAGATGGCTGCTCATGAGTTTTCAAGATCGCAGATACTATGCACTCAAGCAGGATATAGAACCCTGTCTTTGTGTACTGTGTTATGCTGGTTAACCATGGCATTGCCTGAAAATATTGTCCTGAGGCTGCAGGCCCAGCACTCATTGCCTGAAGATGTTTAATAATATCTAGGACATTGTGTGCGACAAGGTTGTGTTCTTTCACCATACTTATTCAACCTGTATGCTGAGCAAATAATACGAGAAGATGGGTTAAAAACGTGGCATCAGGATTGGAGGAAGACTCATTAACAACCTGCAATAAGTAGATGATACAACCTTGATTGCTGAAAGTGAAGAGGACTTGAAACATTTACTGATGAAAATCAAAGAGCACAGCCTTTGGTATGGGTTGCATCTTAATGTCAGGAAAACAAAAATCCTCACCACTGGACCAATAAACAACATTCTTATCAATGGAGAAAAGATTGAAGTTGTCAAGGACTTCATTCTTCTTGGATCAACTATCAACACTCGCAGAAGCAGCAGTCAAGAGATCAGACGACGTATTGCATTGGGCAAATCTGCTGCACAGGAACTTTTTAAAGTGTTGAAGAGCAGAGATGTCAGCTTGAGGACTAAGGTGTGCCTGACCCAGGCCATGGTATTTTCAATAACCTCATATGGATGTGAAAGTTGGACAGTGAATAAGGAAGATTGTAGAAGAATTGATGCCTTTGAGTTGTGGTGTTGGAGGAGAATACTAAAGGTGCCATGGACTGCCAAAAGAGCCAATAGATCTGTTTTGGAAGAGGTGCAGCCAGAGTGCTTCTTGGAGGCCAGGATGGCTAAGCTTCGTCTCTCATACTTTGGACATATTGTCCGGAGGGAACAGTCGCTGGAGAAGGATGTCATGCTGGGTAAGATGGAGGGTCAGAGAAAAAGAGGAAGACCCCCAACGAGATGGATCAGCCAGGTGGCATCATTGATGGCGTCAAATGTGGCAGCGGTAGTGAGGTTGGCCCAGGATCGGACATTGTTTTGTTGAGCTGTCCATGGGGCCGCTATGAGTCGGTTCCGACTCGATGGCACCTGACAACAACAATAAGGACATTTTCATCATTTTGCCTGCTGTATGCTCTACCACATTCATAGTTGTGTTTTCAGGAAAAGTGAATACTCATGTGCAAATATCCTCTTTCAAATTTTCATATATTTGTGGGTTGTATAAATATATATATATATCCAATTCTTCCTCCATTACCCATTCAGCCTATGTCTCAATCCATGTATGTGCACACAGAAAACTGTTGTTTCAAGATTATGTGTATATCACTATTTACATCTATCCCCTTTAACCCATCCATACCTCCCTGTCTTCACCTACCTTCATCATTCTTCATCCATCCTCTCTCTTCTTGTTTATTGCCCTCCCTGTCACTCAAGTTAACATGTGTCTGTCTGCCCTCTAGCTAGTTAATTACTCTTCCCTCCCTCCATCCCTGATTACCATCAAAGAATGTTTCTTTTAGTATGAAAATCTTTTCTTAATTGCCTACAATAATGGTCTTATAGAAGGTTTGTCTTTTAGTTATTGACTAATTTCACTCGGCATAATGTCCTCCAGATTCATCATGTTATGAGATGTTTCACAGATTCCTCATTTTTCTTCAGTGTTGCTTAGTATTCCATTGTGTGTATGTACTAAAGTTTGTTTATCCATTCTTACATCGATGGACACTTAGGTTGTCTCCATCGTTTTGCTATTGTGAATAGTGCTGCAATGAATATTGGTGTGCATGTATCTCCTTGAGTCCTGGCATGCATCTCTTGTGGATACATCCCTAGTAGAGGGATTGCTGGGTCATAAGGTATTTCTATTTTCAACTTTGTGAGGGAGTGTCATGCCATTTTTCAGAGTGGTTGAACCATTTTGTAGTCCTATCAGCAATGTAGGAGGGTCCTAGTATCTCCACACCCCCACCAGCATTTTTTGTTTTCTGATTTTTTAATCTTGACTGTGAATACTCATTTGAGATGATATCTCATTGTTGTTTGGGTTTGCATTTATTTAATGGCTAATTATAACGAACATTTCTTCATATATTTGTTGGCTTCCTGAATGTGTTTATTGGTGAAGTTATCTGTTTGTGTTCTGTGTTCATTTTTCAATTGGGTTGTTTGTCTTTTTCCTATAGAAGTATTGTAGTTTGTACAAAGTTTTCATATTAGTTCCTTTTCTAACATGTCATTGCAAATTTTTTTCCCCAGTCTTTGGGCTCCCTTTTTACTCTTTTGAGTAAAAAAGCCCTTATATGTATGCCTATTATTTATTATTTCATTGATGATATTTATACTTCTATGTTTAACATTTAGGTCTTCATCCATGTTGAGCCTGTTTTTGTATATGCTGTGAGATATGAGTCTTTTTTTATGGTTCTGCAAATGGATTTCTATTTTTGCCAACATCATTTGTTAAAGAGACTATCTCTTCCACATTTCATGTGTTTTGGCACTTTATCAAAGATCAGTTGATTGTATTTGGACAGTTTTACCTCTGGGTTGTCAATTCTTTTCCACTGGTCTATGTGTCTTTTTTTTTTTTTTTTTTTTT
>NW_006408870.1:1608038-1613203 GCF_000296735.1 Chrysochloris asiatica | reverse complement strand
ATTGAATAGTACCCACTGGAGATTCTGCCTTCCTCCATGCTCCCTAGCACTAGGTTCCCTCTTGAAAGCTTGTAAGCCAGTCACTTCTTGCCTTTGTAGTTCCCCCTCCCCATTTGAGTATCCAATGTCCAAGTTGCCCATCTCCGTCCACTCTGTGTGTGGTGGTCTATGTATCTTTCATTGTACCACTGCTAAACTGTTTTAATCACTGTGGCTGTGTTGTAAATTTTGAGATCAGGGAGTGAAAGGCTTCCAACTTTACTCTCCTTCTTAAGCAGTGCTTTGCTTAGCTGATGTCTCTTTCCTTTCCATATAAAATTTGTGAACATGGATAGAGTTTTACTTCTTTACCAATTTGGATTCTTTTAGTTTCCCTGTCTTGCCTTATAGTACTGGCTAAGACTTCCAGCATAATATTGAGTAGAAGTGGTGATAAAGGGCATCCTTGTATGATTCCTGTTCATAAAGGGGATACTTTTAGTTACTCTGCATTGAAAAGAATGTTGCTCATTGGATTTGTATATATGTTCCTAGTTATGTTGAAGAATTTCCCTTTAATTTTTATTAGTTGAATATTTTTATCAAGAATGGATGTTGGATTTTTTCAAATGCGTACTCTAAATGTATCATTATTATCATGTGGTTCTTTTACTTTTTAAAAAGAATTATATATTTGATTACATTGATTTTTTAAAAATGATCCATCCTTGCATCCTGTTATACATACCACTTTGTAATGGTATATTATATTTTTAAGATGTTGTTGAATTCCATTGACTAGGATTTTGTTGAGAATTTTTGCATCTATGTTCATGAAGGGTATTGGTCTATAAGTATCTGTTCTAAATATGTCCTTGCCTGGTTTTGGTATTAAGGTTACTTTCACTTCATAAAATGTATTCGGATGTTTTCCATCCTTTCCTATGCTCTGGAATATTTTGGGTAAAATCAGGTTGCTAACCTCAAGGTCAGCAGTTCAAAACTACCAGCCATTTGCAGGAGAAAGATGAGGCGTTCTGCTCTCATAAAGATTTACAACCTTGGAAACCCTGTATACAGGGTCACTATGAGTCAGAATTGACTCCAAGGCACACTACCACCAACACTCTTCTCTTAAAGTTTGATGAAATTCACAGTTAAATGTGTCTGGGCCTGGACAATTTTTTGTTGGGAGTTTTTTAATGACCTGATTTATTTTTCTTTTGTTATAGGTCTCCTCAAGAATTCTACTTCACTCTGTGTTAGTTTATGTAGGTCGTGTTTTCCTAAACATTTATCCATTTCTTCTAGATTTTAAAATTTATTGGAATACAACTCTTCATAATACTATGTTATTATATTTTTTATTTCCATCAGTTCTATTGTGATGTATCCATATAGTTTCTTATGCATTTTATTTGTATCATCTCCCTCATTTATTTTTTTCAGATTTGCCAATGGTTATCAATTTTATTAATCCTGTCCTGTCTTGTTGATTCTACTGTTTTTCTATGTTCTAATTCATGTATTTCTGCTTTAATCTTTATCTTTTGGTGACTGTATGTTCATTTTGCTAGTATTTTTCTAATTGTTGGAGATGTTGTGTTGATGTGTAGATTTTGGTTCTTTTTTCTTTTTGGATATTTATCTATAAATTGCCTTCTAAACACTGTTTTGCTGTGTCCCAAAGGTTTTGGTATATTGTGTTTTTGTTCTCATTTGCTTCAAGAAATTTTTTTTTTTTTATGTTTTATTGTGAATTATGTGATAGTTTACATGGGAGAACATTAGTTTTACATTCATTCTATCGTATATCATCTCATTGCCATGGTTACAATCCCCTCCATGCAATCCTTCCCCCCAGGTCTTCAGCACACAGTCGCTCTCCCTCTCTGGATCTAAAGTCTCCAGCTGCTCCATTGCTCCACGTCATCATCTCTGGCTCCATTTCAGGCATCACTGCTTCTCTGGGTAGGGTCCCGCTCTCTGCTCTTCTCCCTTGATGGTCCTAGGGACCTCCGCTCCTAGACTGTAAAGTTAATTACTCCCCTCCTTGCTATAAAATGTCTACCTTTACATTTCTGACCCTCACAATCAGTCCTGATAACAATTATTCACTATTGTATCACAAGAGACCTATCTGCATTTCATTTCATCAGCCCTGCCTAGACAGATTGGATACTACTCAGTGGAGCTTCTACCTTCCTCCAGGCCCTCTGGATCTAGGTGCCCTCTTGAAAACTTGTAAGCCAGTACTTCTTGCCTTTGTAGGCCCCCCCTTCACCCCAATTTTGGGTAGCCAATGTCCTGTTTCTTTTTTAAAATTTATTCTGTTGCCTAGTACCTTTTAAGTAGAGTATTATTCAGTTTCCATATATTCGATTTGTTAACTTACCTTCCCATCACTGATTTCTAATTTTATAGCATTGGAATCTGAGAAGATGGTTTGTAGTATTTTGATATTTTAAAACTTTTTGAGCTTTGCTTTGCAGCTAAACCTATGGTCTATTCTGGACAATGTTCCATGTACACTGGAAAAGATGGTGTATTTTGCTGTTGTTGGGTTGAGCACTCTGTATAAATCTATGAGATGAAGTTGATTGGCTGGTAGTTTAGTTCTCTGTCTATGTTGACTTTCTTTCTAGTTGTTTTGTCGTTTTTTGAAAGTCATGTATTAAAATCTCTTACTATTTGTGTAGAGTTGTCTATTTGCTTCTTCAGTTCTGTTATTGTTTTTTTTAAATGTGCTTTGAGGCTCTTAGTTGGGGGCATAGATATTTATTATGTTTATGTCCTCTTATTTAATTGAACCTTAAAGCATCAAATAATGATCTTTTTTATTTTTCTTATGCTGGTGTTTCCCTTAAAGTTTATTTTATCAGGAATTAACATTGCCACCTGTACATGTTTGATTGCTATTAGTCTGATATATATTTTCCATCCTTTAATTTTTAATGGTTTATTGCTTGTAATTTTTAATATGTTTGCCTTTGTGTCTCTTGTAGACAGTATATTGAAGGATCCTATTTTCTTACCTATTCTATTAAGTTCTGTGTTTTGACATTTTCATTTAGTCCTTTCATGTTTAGCATAGTTATTGACAGGTATAAATTTATTGCAGTCATTTTGTTGTGTTTCACCCTTCCCTTTCCACTCCCATGGTGCTGCTGGTTTCTTTGTTCCACTTATTTTCCTGTGCTGAATTTATTTTTTACATGTGTTTTCTTGGAAAAATTTTCACTGTTTTTTTTTTTTTTTTTTTTTTTAAGGTTTTTATTGTGGATTGAGTGAAATTATTTGAAATTTTATGCATGCGAAAGTTCCTATCTTTTAATGTATTTGGAAAGTTTTCTGCCGTTTTCAAAAGTTATTTCTGTTACAGCAAGAAACGTTCCCACCCCCTCCACACACAGAGTAGACAGAGATGGGCAACTTGGACATTGGATACCCAATTGGGGGAGGGGGGAAGACTACAAAGGCAAGAAGTGACTGGCTTACAAGCTTTCAAGAGGGAACCTAGAGCTAGGGGGCATGGAGGAAGGCAGAATCTCCAATGAGTACTATCCAATCTGTCTAGGCAGAGCTGATGAAATGAAATGCAGAAGGGTCACTTGTGATACAATAGTGAATGATTGTTATCAGGACTGATTGTGAGGGTTGGAAATGTAAAGGTAGACGTTTTGTAGCAAGGAAGGGAGTGATTAACTCTCCAGTCTAGGAGCGGAGGTCCCTAAGACCATCAAGGGAGAAGAGCCGAGAGCGGGACCCTACCAGATAAGCAGCGAGGCCAGAGATAGAGGCAGAGAGGATGACATGGAGTGATGAAGCGACTAGGGACTTTGGATCCAGAGAGGGAGAAGGACTGTGTGCTGAAGAATGGGGGATGGGGGGGGGTAAGGGACATGTTTATAGGGTATCCCCTTTTGTTGGTTGATGATGCATGGAGGGGATTGGAACCATGGCAATGAAATGATATACGGTGGAATGAATGTAAAACTAAAGTTCTCTCATGTAAAATATCATATAATTCACAATAAAACATGAAAAAAAAGTTATTTCTGGACCCTTCTAGTCCTATTAATAGTGTTCCACATATCCCCTTGTTGTTGTTGCTAAGTGACATTGAGTTGATTCTGACTCATAGCGACCCTGTATAGGGTTTCCTAGGAGCAGCTAGTGAGCTTGACCCACCAACCTTATGGTTCAAACTGACTTTTTCAGTGCTGCCCATTAACCCACTGCTTTGTATATTTTTCTTGATTCTTTCTCCTTTTCGCTCCTCAGAATGAAGAATCTCAATGATCCTGCCTTCAAGTTTCCTGACCCTGTCTTCTATCATTTCAATTCTGCTGTTGAGAGAATTGCTCAGTTCTGTTATTTTAGTTTTAAGATCTAGTATGACTTTTTTTTCAAATATATGTATCTTTGTTGACATTATTGTTTTTTTTTTAAATTGATTTCCTGATTTCTTTAATATCTTTATCTATATTTTCATTGATTTCTTTGTGCATACTGAATACTGGTGCTTTGAAGTCTGTAAATCCATTCCTCCAGCAGAGTTTTGGTCTCTTTACTTTTACAATTTGCATATTGTAAATTGCTGTGCTTCTGGTTTTAACCTCCCTCTGAAATCAATGATAACCTTGTGTGTTTCTTGCTTCTCTTTCCAAGGACTGTCAGTTCTATGCTTCTGGCTCAATGTGCATTTAACATGTTTTTTCTTGGGGTTGTCCACTCATTCTATCCAACCACTTCAGGTTGTTCATAAATTTTGATTTATACTGTTTTCCTGAAAAACAAGGCACCAGGAATTGAGAGAATAAAAATGGAAATCTTTCAAGAAAGTGAGGCGGCACTAGAGGCACTCACTCATCTATGCCAAGAAATTTAGAAGACCACTATCTGGCCTACTGACTGGAAGACATCCATATTTGTGCACATTCCAAAGAGAGGTGACCCAACAGAATGCGGAAATCATAGGGCAATATCTTTGATATCCCATGCAAGTAAAGTTTTACTAAAGGTAATACAGAAACGGCTGAAAGCACACATTGACAGAGAATTTCCAGAGGTTCAAGTTGCATTTAGAAAAGGACATTGAATGGGGATATCATTGGTGATGTCCAATGGATCATGGCAGAAAGCAGAGAATATCGGAAAGATGTTTACCTGTGCTTTATTGACTA
>NW_006408870.1:1565900-1579081 GCF_000296735.1 Chrysochloris asiatica | reverse complement strand
ACAAAATCACTACAAGGGAGATGCACAGATGGCACAACCTTGCTTTTAGGAAGTAAAAAAGACTTGAAATTTTTGCTGATGAAGATCAAAGACTGTAGCCATCAATATGCATTGTACCTCAATATAAAGAAAATGGAAATGCTCACAGCTGAACGAGTAAATAACATCATGATAAACACAGAAATACTGAAGTTGTCAAAGACTTCATTTTCCTTAGATCCATAATCAGTGCTCATGGGATCAGCAGTCAAGAAATCAGGCAATACATTGAATTAGGCAGATTTGCTGTAAAATACCTCTTTAAAGTGTTCAAGAGCAGAGAAATCAGTTTTAGGACAAATGTGCAACTGACCCAATCCACTGTTTTATGCTTTCTTATGTTGTCATCTGGAGATGGTGGTGTGAGGAAAGTGGGAGTTGGCATAAAGCAAGTGGTAAAGGCTTTGTGAATAGCTAGGGACTCTACTGATGTCAATATACTTTACTCACCTCTTAAGTTTTCATCTGGCTCTATCACCATGAGGTGGTGTACCTAGGCTTTCTGAACCATACTGATCTCTTTCCTACATGACTTTTAACATGTATTTATTTGTAATACTGGCATTGACATGAAAATAGAACAATCCAAGAATGACTGAGTCTTTTGAGTGGAACATCCTAGTCATGTGTCACTTTATCTCTGAGTTGGTTATGGTACCTAACCCTAAGCATAAAATTTTCACCACTGGAAGAAATATCTTGATTGTGATAAGACATGTAGCTTCTAGTGTTGTAGACTAGTCAGACCTTCCCCACCCCCCCTTTGTTTTTGTTAGGTGCAGGCAAGTCCATTTCTATCCATACACACCTATGTGACAGAGGTAAAATTGCTCCTCAGGGATTTCTTGACTAATTTTTATGGGAACAGGTCATCAGATCTCTTTGTCAGAGAACTGCTGGGAAGGTTCCAACTGGCAACCTGTGACTAGCTGCTGAGTGCTTAACCACTGCGGCACTGGGGATCCTTAAACTTCTTCTACAGCCAATATTTTTCTGACAGTTTGAGTGACACTTTAATTCTCTGAACAACTTTGTTTCTATGAAATGGTTCTCTTTTAGTGATGGAAAACAGTCAATTTTATTTTTGGAAGCGATTGAACCAACTCGACAGCACTTAACAACAACAACAACAACAACAACAACAACAAATGATTGTTAGTTGGAGTCCTGGTGTGGCACTGTAGAACAAGCACTGTACCACAAGGTCATTTTGGAACACAAGGTTGGTGGTTTAAATCCATCAGCCACTCCTTGGAAACCCTATGTAGGGTGACTATGAGTTGGAACCGACTCGACAGCACTTAGTAACAATTATTGTTTGTAGAAACTGTTTTGGTGTAAGTTACTCACAGGGTCTGTCAGTGAGCTCTGTTGGCCTCCAACATCTTACTCTTTCCTGACATTGCCCTGTTGAGAATTTAGGGATGAAATTTCAAGGTTATTCTGAGGATAATATGATTTATGATAGAACTGAAAATAAATCCTGTATATAGTTAATGTCTGAAAAATTCATATTTGGTATTTTATTTGTCACTTTATACATAAACTGTGATCTGTTCAGCTTAGAGGCTACAACAGATATATTTCTTCTCTCCCTGGTTCAGTACTCGAAAGAATTCTGTTTTTTTGAAGGAAGAAAGAAAAAACCCATTATAACTTTATGTTCCAGGCTTTAAATGAATAAATAAGAGCAAATATTCCTTCTTCTTCCTCTACAATTACATACTATGCTCCAAAATTACATATTATGTGCTATAAAGTTTCAGATATTCTACTGATCATTCATTTATTGTAATACTGCCTACTATTCTATCAGAAATATTTATTGGATAAACTTCATAGAATGAAATTTTACTTCTGATGAAAATTTAGGATTCTCATTTTGACTCAATGAGCTATTTAGGGGAAAGTCAGTCTAGGATACTTTTTAAGTAAGTCTAAATGACGTGGAGTCATTTTCCTTTCAGCCTGCATTTTATTTCTGATTCCAAAGTTTCTTTTGAGAGATTAAACTGTGGAAGAAAGGGAGCAGACAGGGGTATTGATGAGGAAAAAAAAAAAAGGTGGGAAAAATAAGAAAGAGATGTAGACGTAAGCATATAAGCCACATATAATAGAAAATACAAATCAGTTAGTACTCACTGAGAATCAGGACTTATGATGATAAATGTACATAAATATCTTATTTAGTTTTTTTTAAGATCCCAGGAAGGTAGATATTTTAGCTTTCATCATTATTCAGAGTGGCTCAGAGAGGTCAATTAATCTGCCTTAATTATTTATAATGAGTCCTGATGTAGCGCTCTGGGTTAATGCACTGGACTGCAAAGTTGGTTTGGATTGCAAAGCCAGTGGTTCAAGCTCACCAGCCGCTCAATGGAAACCCTATGTAGGGTCACTATGGGTTGGAACTGATTCGATGGCCCTTAACAACAATAAGCTATAACAATTATTTATAAAGTAGTAAGTGGAAACAGCAGAATTGAAAATCTTTTTCTTAAAAAACCACTATTCTTTTCATTTGCCACTTGTTTGTCAGTTTGCTGTACTGTCGTGGCTTGTGTTTGGCTGATTTTGGAAGCTCTGCCACTTTTATTTTAAATTCCAGCAGGGGCATCCATGGTGGCCAGGTTTCAGAGGAGCTTCCAGGAAAAGAACAATTAGGAGAGGTTGACCACTTCTGACAGGTCAGACACTGCAAACCTATGAAAAGCAGCCAAACATTGTCTGATATAGTGCCAGAAGATGAACCCATCTGGTTAGAAAACATTCAAAATATGACAGGGAAGAAGAGCTGCCTCTTCAAAGTAAAGTTGACCTTAATGAATTAGATGGATCAAAGCTTTCAGGATTTTGATTTGCTGATGAATCCCATCTCAAAAGTGAAGAAAGAACTTTAAACAGCCATTAGTATTTGGAATGTGGAATGTATGAAATAAATTGGAAGTCATCAAAAATGAAATGGAACACATAATGATTTATATCCTAAGCATTACCTAATGCCGCTGTCAATTCTGATTCACAGCCACCATAAGTAGGATTTCTGATACTGTAAATATATATTGGAGCTGAACACTTCCTCTGATGGATTCAAATTGCTGCACTTGTGATTAGCAGTCCAGTATGTAACCCACTAAAACTTCTTATCCTAGGCATTGTTGTTGTTGTTAGGTGCTGTTGAGTGAGCTCTGACTGGTATCGACGCTGTATAGGAATAGGATTTCCAAGGAGCAGCTGGTGAGTTTGAACTGCCAATCTTATGGTTCAAACCGACTTTGTGGTTGGGTGCTTATTCTACAGTGCCACACAGGACAATGGACTGGTATTGGCTGTTTCGAATTGGACAATCACATGATTTACTGTGCCAGGAACAACAAATTGAAGAGGAATGGCATCATTTTAGTTGTCCAAAAGTGCATTTCTAGATCTGTCTTTCACATTCAAGATTTCTGTCATATTTTCTTCAGTATGTTGCTTTAAAAAACTAGCTGGTGAGTTGGAAAGCATCAAGCATCAAAATCATTGGTGCATGCATTTGAGACGGAGGCAGATGTAGAAAAAGAGAACCAAGGGAGATCCATGTCAAGGAGATGACTCCAGAGAAATTTGGAGGAGATAGACTCTTTTCTTAGTTACTAGTTCAGTGTACCAGTCACACACACAGCTTCTAAATTGCAAAGCCAAAATCCATTCCAACCTAAGCCTTCTTGTGTTGTGTCTTCTGTCTTGCTATCCAGCCCTTTCCATTTACAGTTCTGCTGTGGTTCCTGGCCTCTGAACTTCCCTGACTTCTTTCTGTCTTCCCATTCCCAAAACAGTAGCGGTCCTAAAGACACTCACTTGCTTCCAGGGTGAACATATAAATCTCCATGTCTTCCATAGTCATCTACTAGGAGAATCTTACCAAACCTGTGTTTCCAGCTGTGACTTCTTTACTGAGCTTTACCCCTCATTTCTTGCATTGTTAACTGACTCAGCACATATTTAATCTATTGGGTATTTCCCTCAATGCTAAACTAATTTATGGCTGGTTCTTCACAAGTCACCTTACTCAGAATATTCAAGTCATTTCAAATAATTCTTTGTACTTTAAGTGTTGTGTTGTATCAGGGACAATGTCCTATTTTTTCTATTTGCACAATATTAATTGCACATGTTACCTGTACCCTCACCATGTTGTCCTAGAGTAGAGCCTGTTTGGATTCATGTTAGAGTCTATTAACTATGTCCCTGTAACTCTTCTCTTCTTTATGCACCTTATTATCCTATACACATGTGTGATGGAGTTGTCTTTTGACAAGATTTTAAGAGCAAAGCTACCTATGTTGTTGTTGTTGTTAAGTGCTGTAACTGGTGAGTTTGAACTGTCAACCTTGTGGTTAGCAGTCCAGTGCTTATCTTAGGAAACCTTTCTATGGGAAAGTTCTACTCTGTTTTACAGGGTCTATATGAGACAGAATGGATTTGATGTCATACAAATACAATAACATCCATTGCCACAGGATTCTTAAAAGGTTTTACTTACACCTGGCCTGCTTGCAGACTAGAGGGTGAACCCTTTGATATACTTAGATGCCATGTATCCCTTACATGATATAAACATATATCCACATCTACGTACACTTGTGAAACATTAATGTAAAATTATTGCAAACTGGGTAACTGTTTCAAGGCACTACTTAACAGCTAAGGATGTAACTAGGATTATAGAGCAAGAGATTTCAACTTGAAAATATAGTTTATGGATGGCATAAACTGATATTGAAAGATACTCTTTCACCATCAAAAGAAAACAAAATTTTACATCACTTGTTTTTCTTTCCAGTCCTGTTCAGATGACATGCTTTCTAATGGCCATAAATTCTAATTACAGTAAAATTAAGACGTGAAGTACAGGGTCGCTATGAGTCAGAACCAACTCCACAGCACATAACAACAACAACAACAACAGGCATCATGAAGAAAAGTCTCAAAATACATTTTCTACTTTGCCTTTTTCAGCTTTATTCTGCTTCAATATAACTGAATCCCCAATACACTGCACACTCTGCTTACCTTAATACAGGCCTTTACTGATTACAAATCATGATGCCTGCAATGCCTTTTTTTATTGTCTCCCTTTCCTCCAAACCATACCCCTGATATCACTATAGCTCAGTTTCCACTCTTTTCATGAACGTGTCCTTATTAATGCACCACTTATTGATCATCTCCTATAAGCATCCATAGTATCAATGACTTCTAATGACCATTAAGAACTGTTTTTCTAAATAAGATCTGAGACATAATATTGCATAATGACTTAATACAAGATTTATTAAAAAAAACCTTTATAACAAACCCTGAAAGAAGGGCAGTAATTCAGCATTTACTAAGCCTGCTACCTTTTGGCTCCTGTGTCAGGTGCTAGATATGTATCGTCTCATGTCCTATTTCAGATAACTATAGAAAGATTGAGAAGCTCAGTTTTGTAAGTTTCTTAATCTCAAGATCAGAATACTAATATTGTTTCAGATCACACCTAGAGTGCGATCCCATGGAATGAGCTTGAAACCCTTGATGCTGCTTCATACAGGGGATTAGCTGCCAGTCAGCCTCCAGATGTCTTAACCCCTGACCGAAAATAATAGCAAATACTGACTCCATATATCTAACAGTCACCTTTTGAAAACACATGCATGGCTATGAAATATATTGTCTGATAGAAAACGTAATAATATGCTATAATAATATTATTTGCTGATCATTTCTAATGTGTTATTTTTTTTCTGTGTAGATTTTTTTTTTTTTTTACCAAAAATCTTACTTACACAGTGCCATTCACAGTCGTTAAACAGATGAGAAATGCAATAAATTCTCACAGAGAATACAGATTTCACTAAAATAACTGATAACTAAGACCATTCCTCAATGTCCCCCTATTCTAGACTGTACATAGAGTCCTTAGCCCCATCAATGACTCTTTCTAGTGGTGGAGGAAAGGGAAAAGGAAACCAGGAGGAGCTGGGACATAGCAGTGACAGGACAGCCACTTGGTGACTTCAAGCTGACCTGTGTCATGTGGCTCAGCACCACCAGTGTAGGGGATGCTGAAGCCTGCCATGCCTGCTCCCCACTCTCATTCCATGGACTTTATATTTTGTATGACTGTTTTAATTTGCTGCTACTAATTTATCTCATAACTTGCTTTCTCTGTTGTCTGATACTATTTCTGTTTACTTACATAGTCCTCCCTTGCCACCATGATGCAAGGCTAAATATTTTTCTGATAACTAAGATTCAGTACCATCAAAAATATTAGGATGCAGAGGAAAAGAGAATTTCAGGATCCCCATATACTCTGGACAATATGTACTCTTCCAAATGAGTGTCCAGTAGCTTTTCTGTCCAAATGCGGTAGATAACTATTCTGTTCTGAGTTTTTTTCTAGTTTGAAGTTTACTACTTAATCTATGCTGCTTAATAAATTAATCAGTGGCCAGTATTCATTTACCTGCCTGTCTTGTATCCTAGCACAAATTACCGTTAGTAATGTGATTGCCCACTGACCTCTACTTCACTTTGAAGTTTTTAGTTCGTCTATAATTGAGGTCTAACCACTTACCTCCATGGCTCCCAGGCTTGTACCAAAGGGCTCAGTCAGGAAATGGAGGTTTTATTAGCAGTTGGTGTTCTTAGTAGATATAGAAAGATTATTCCCAGTCTAGAAGATAAAACTTTCCTTTTATGACAAAACCTCACTAGGGATACTCAGTGCTTTTGTGGACTTTTCCCAGTTGACTGACAAACTCTGAAGTTTTGCTGTAGATATGGCCTTAGAAGTACCCTCAGGGACTTTGAAATAGTGGAGTGTGAACTTTCAGATGTATTAAGATGGCTTCAGAGGACTAGATTTTAAGTGACAAGTCATCCCCAAGCCCTTTTGCAATCTATTTAGAAATTATCTCTCAGTTCAAACTTGGCTTGCTCCTCTCCAGTTTAGCCCATAAGAACTCTGTTCTTTGTCTTCAGACTGCTTATTGAGAGTAGCATCTTGTTCTCATATGGCTGTCATGTTACATCTCTGATGTTTTGTTTAATTATTTTCTGAAGTTTTAGATCATATTTGAGGTAGTGTGTGAGTCCAGAGTACTTGCAACCATATGGTAAATACTAAAAGACTAGAAGAACAGAAGATCAAAGGAAGTGGATCAATAATAGTGAATGAAAAGTATGTTTTTCAAAATCTATAGGGAGGGAGGTGGGTGTTCTAAAGTCAGATTATAGAACTTAATTTGATTGTGGACCTTGAAGCAGACTTCAACACAACGTCAGCCATTCACTATTCATGTGTCTTTGAGCAAGTGAACCAACCTGTCTGTGTATAGCTTATGCTATCTGCAAAGTGTAAGTCCGCTAACTGGTTTTGCCCTCCCAATTCTGTTGTGAGGATTAAATACATTGGTTGCAAACTTTGATCTTGTATGTAGTACTATATGTGGCTCTGTAAGATAAGCACTGGACATGAACTATAAATTTGGCCAATTCAAACACACCAGCTGCTCCTTAAAAACCCTATACAGGGTTGACATGACTTGGAAACAACTTGTTGGCACTTAACAACAACAGCAACCACATACAGGGTCCCTAGTGTGGTATCCTGTATCCCACCAATATCAGCTACTAGGCATTACATGTGAAAAGGAAAGCCTATATCAGATTAAGTAGCTCTGGTAGCGTAATGGTTTCGAATTGGGCTGTGAACTGCAAGGTCAGCAGTTCGAAACTACCAACTGTTCGGTGGGAGAAAGATGAGGCTTTCTGCACCTGTAAAGATTTACAGCCTCGGAAACCCTGTACAGGGTCGCTATGAGTCGGAACCGACTCCACAGCACATAACCACCACCACCAATGTGGTACAGCAGGATAATGCACTAGACCACAATGTTGGTTTGAATTGTGAGGTGGGTGGTTCCAAACCATCATCCACTGCTCAGACACCCTATAAAGTGTTGCTATGAGTTGGATTTGACTCTGTGGAGCAACAGCAACCCAGGGTCTCTGGATAGAGCAAATAACTTGTACTTTACCACTACTAACCTAAAGGTTGGTAGTTCAAAACCAATGGTTCAAATCCCTCAGAGTCATGTAAACAAAAGGTCTGGTGATCTGATTTAATAAAGTTTATAGCCAAGAAAATCCTATAGACTTAGAGACTTTCTACTCCATAACACATGGGATCACCCTGGATCAGAATTGATTTCTTAAAAAATTTATATATCTATCAGGTGTCCCCTTTGTCACGTGAAAAGTAAAATACTCTTTAGGTAGAGAGTCAGCAAAAAGTAGAGGAAAAAAATCTTAATTCATGAACTGTAATTCAACTAAATAAAACTAGCATTATGACTAACATGGGTTGGTGCATTTGTACAGTTATTTTTCCTTTATAGCTTTGACTTGATAATATTTGGACTCTACGATGTTACTGAGAAGGATTTGAAAGGACATTACAAAGGTGGGTTTTTGTTGTTGTTACTGTTGTGTGCCATTGAGTTAGTACCAACTCAGAGTGACCCTATGTCCAACAGAACGAAACACTGTCCAGTCCTGTTCCAACCCCGGTCATCAGCACATAGCCCCTCTCCCTCTCTGGATCTATCTAAAGTCCCCAGCTGCTCCATCTCTCCACATCATCATCTTTGCCTCCATCTTTGGTGTCACTGCTTCGCTGGGTAGGGTTCCGCTCTCTGCTCTTCAACCTTGATGGTCCCAGGGACCTCCGCTCCTAGACTGCAAAGTTAATCACTCCCTTCCTTTTGCTACAAAATGTCTACCTTTACATTTCCAACCCTCACAATCAGTCCTGATAACAATTATTCACTATTGTATCACAAAAGACCTATCTGCATCTCCTTTCATCAGCCCCGTCTAGACAGATTGGATACTACTCAGTGGAGATTCTACCTTGCTCCACGCCCTCTGGATCTAGATTCCCTCTTGAAAGCGGGTAAACCAGTCACTTCTTGCCTCTGTAGCACCCCCTCCCCATTCTGGATAGCCAATGTCCAAGTTGCCCATCCCTTTCTACTCTGTGTATGAAGGGGGTCGGAATGATCCTTGCTGTGAATATTTGTTCCCTCTTTTAAGCTACTGCATCCATAGGCGTAGGTCAAGTTCATCAAATTGTATCAGAGTACTCTTTTTTTCCTCTTCTTCTAATTGAGCTCTGATCATCCAGTCATTGAAGCCAGGTCAAGTAGGTATTATCTGCAAGTGTGGGTGCACTTATGCATATGCCCTCTCTTCTTATCAGCTGGACGCTTCACTCTCCATTCTAGTCCTCTGTGGCTATGTCACTGACTCTGGGCCCAGAAGTCCCCAGGTCTTGCCAAACTGTTGGCCAACCAGGTCTCCACCAGGGTTCACAGGAGTCTACTGAATGTTGTAGGGCTTATCTCACCGCTTCATTGCTGTTTTTCCCTCGCTTCCCCTTATCGGTGACAAACGTGGTCACCAATCAGAGCGTGTATTCCCATTGAGTCTCAGTCTTAAAAGGAGGTTTGCCCTGATAGGACCTGACCACTTGCCTTGATGTCTCCTGGGTGAGCCACTTACTTGTTCTTGTAGTAATCAGTGGGTCTGCCTGTATAATTTTGTATTTTTCCTGTCAGTCTTTCTTTCAAGAAGTATCTTCTGTTCTTCTAGCTACTCCAGGCTGGTTTGTTTGTCCTTTCAAGAGGAAACTCCCCACCTCAGAAGATTCTGGATGCTGTTCAGGATTCCACCTATGGTCTTATGTAATTCAGAGGCTCTGCAGGAAACCTCCTTCACTGGGCACATTGTAGTCCCACTTTAGGTATTCCAATCAGTTATAGGCAGAAGACGTACTTACAAGCTTTCTATGGTGATATATCTGGCTATTCCTTTCTCTCCTCCTCAAGTATCTATATTATAATAGTATACCAGGGAAACCAGCATTCAAAAGACAGCCAAGCATCTTAACATTATTTCTCTCCTTTTCCCCATTCCAACTCTGTCTCAATCCCTATATCTCAGTGCCCCTGTTGTTCTAAGGTTGTGCATACATCATTATTTACCTCTGTCCCACTTCAGCTTCACATTCATCCTATTGTATTTCATTTCATTGCAATGATTACAATTCCTTCCATGCATCATCAATTAAACAAAGGATACACCTCACAGGCCCACCCCCCTGGCTCTCAGCAAACAGCTCCTCTCCTTCTCTGAGTCCCATTTTCCCAGCCACTCCATCTGTCCACGTCATCATCTCTGTCTGCATGCCTGGCTTCACTGTCTCTCTGGGTAGGGTCACATTCTTCGCTCTTCTCACTTGATGGTCCCAGGGACCTCTACTCCTGGGCTGCAAAATCAATCATTCCCTTCTTTTTGCCAAAAAACAAAAAAGTCTACCTCTACATTTCCTACCCTTACAGTCAGTCCTGATGGCAGTTATTCACTATTGTACCACAAGAGTCTTATCCCCATTTCCTTGAATCAGCTCAGTCCTAACAGATTGGAAATCATTTAGTGGAGGTTCTGCCTACCCCTGTTCCATCTGGAACTAGGCTCCCTCTTGAAAGCTTGTAAGCCAGTCACTTCTTGCCTTTATAGCCCTTCCTTCCCCCACAAGTGTCTATTTCACAATGGTAGGCAAGGGAAACCAAGATTCAAAAGACAGCAAAGCATCCTAACATTATTCCCCTCTTTTGCCCTTTCAAACCATGCCTCAATCCCCATATCCCAAAGCCTTGTTATTCCAAGGCTGTGCATACATCATCATTTACCTCTGTCCCACTTGGCCCATGTGAACCTGCCTCACTGTTCTCCCATCCACCTTGGTCTTCTTTTCCCCTCCCCCTTCTTGTGTATTGCCAGCCCCCCACCTCAGCACCCAACCTTTCCTGTGTCTATTCCCTACCCTGTGCTCTGTCTTCTCCTCCCTCTCTCCCCTACTCTCATCCCATACATCCCAGTGATCAGCAATTATATATATATATATTTTTTTCTCCCCCCTTTTGGATGTGTGCTTTTTCTTAGTCTTCTACAATAATGGTCTTATGCAGTGTTTCTTCTTTTGTGACTGACTAATTTTTGTGACTGACTCAGCATAATGTCCTCGAGGTTCATCTATGTTATGCAGTCGCTTGCAGCTTCCTTGTTATTCTTCAGGGTAGCATAATATTCCATGTGTGTATGTACCAAAGTTTATTCATTCTTCCATTGATGGGCACTTAGACTGTCTCCATCTTTTTGCTTTTGTAAATAGTGTTGCTATGAACATTGGTGTGCATATATCTACTCATGTTATAGCTCGTATTTCTTGTGGATAAATACCAAGTAGAGGAATTGCTGAATCATAAGGTATCTCTATTTCCAACCTTCTGAGTAAGCACCATATTGTTTTCCAGAGTGGTTGGACCATTTTGCAATCCCACTAACAATGTAGGAGGGTCCCAGTCTCTACACATCCTCACCAACTTTTATTGTCCTCTACTTTTTGATCTTTGCTATTATTGCTGGTGTGAGATAATATCTCATTGCTGTTTTGATTTGCATCTCTCTGATGGCTAGTTTTCGTGATCATTTCTTCATATGTTTGTTGGCTGCCCAGATCTACTCCTTGTGAAGTGCCTGTTCATGTCCTGTACCTATTTTTTAATTGGGTTATTTGTCCTTTTCATATAGAGGTGTTGTAGGTTCCTATTTATTTTTTAAATTAGTCCCTTGTCTGATGTGTCATTGCAAAAGATTTTTTCCCCATTCTATGGGCTCTCTTTTTACTAATTTGATGAAGTGTTTTGATGCACATAAGTTTTAATTTTTAGTATGTTCCAATCATTTGTTTTGTCTACTTTTATTTGTGTAATTTTCAAAATGAAGATGCTTTATAGTATTTTGATGTTTGCAAATTTATGGAGGCTTGCTTTGTGATCTAACACGTGGTCCATTTTTAAGAATGTTCCATGTGCACTGGAAAAGAATGTGTGTTGTGCTGTTGTTGGATTGAATGCTCTGCACACATCCATGAGGTGAAGTTGGTTGATTGTGCTGTTTAGTTCCTCTGTAGCTTTATCTAGCTTATTTATGGTTGTATTATTCCTTTCTGAAAGTGTACGTATTAAAATCTCACACTATAATGGATTAATTGTATATTTATCTATTTCTTTCTTCAATTCTAGTAGGGTTTGCTTTATATATCTTGGTGCTCTTTCATTGGGAGCATAGATGTTAATTACAATGATGTCATCTTGCTCAATTGACCATTTAATCATGAGATAGTGTCCTTCTTTAGGTCTTATGCTGGTGTTTGCCTTAAAGTTTATTTTATCAGAGATTAGTATTGTCACTCCTGCTTGTTTTTTATTGCTGTTAGCTTTGTATATTTTTTTCCATCCTTTAACTTTTATTCTTTTTTTGTCATTGTGTGTAAGGTGTCTCTCTTGTAGGCAGCCTATTGATGGGTCTTGTATTCTTATCCATTCAGCCACTCTCTGTTTCTTCACTGGTGCATTTAATCCATTTACATTCAGTGTAATTATTGATAGGTATGGATTAATTGCTGTCATTATGTTAATTTTTTGTGGTGCTGTTCATTCTTTTGTTTTGCATGTCTTCTTTTGCTGAGTTCATGTTTGTTTGTTTTTTGCTAATTCTTGTCAGTTTCTTCTTAGTTTTAATGTTTCTTTGTTCTGCTTGGATCTTCATTTTCATGGTAAGTTGTGAAGTATTAATTTTCTTTGGGGTTACCCTATTATCTATTAAGTTTTCTCTGCATTTAAGACAGTATATTGTATCTTGTCATTTACTCGACCTCCTAACTACCTGGATCTCTGTTCCTATGTTTTTTCCTTCTTTGACATTGTTAGTATTTTAATCTTTGATTGGCCTCAGCGGTCCTCTGAGTTCATTGCTGTAATTTTGTTCAGTTTTGAAGTCTGCTATCTGTCAACTGAGTTCCAGGTGGTGTTTCCACGTCTGTCAATCTCTGGTTGTTGTCTGTTCTTGCTAGTTTTCATTCTGAAGAACCCCCTTTAGGATGTTTTGATGTGCTGGATTGGCTTTGACAAAATTTCTTAGCTTCTGTTTATCCTGGAATGTTTTGATTGCATCATTGTATTTGATTGACAGTTTTGCTGGATAGA
>NW_006408870.1:1557396-1563790 GCF_000296735.1 Chrysochloris asiatica | reverse complement strand
AATCATTTTGTCAGCTTGCTCGTCTATCTTAGCAGTATTGATTTTTTGGGGGGTTACCCTATACCCTATAGCTCACTGGTTCTGACTTCCATCTCTTCAATTCTACTCCTTTGCCCTTTGAGTGTATTGTCCATTTCTTATATATTATTATTTATCACCTGGACCTCTTTTTGCAGGTTTTAATTGTTTCCAATGCTATCTCTATCTTGTTTGATTGCTCCTGTAGCACTTTCCTGACTTCCTCCTTATTTTCCTCAACCCCTCTGTGAAGCATTTGGATTTGTCTGCATATAAGTCTTCTGAATTCTTTCTCAGGCAGATCCAAAGCCTGCTCTTCTGCTGGGAAATTTATGTCTGCCTCCCGTTCATTTGTCTCAGTTACTCTTTTTTGTTTTTTGACATGTGCTGAGAGCTTTTGTTGATTTTTTTCTTCAACATTTTCAATAATTAGATGTGTTTTCAATGATTAAATGAATGTATGTTGCGCTGTTGTTAAGCTTACTGAGTGTCTCCTCTTGGATGTGATCTGGAGATAGGGTTCCCTTTTCTCATGTAATACCTAGCAGCTTGTATTGGCTCCTCTCCAGATGGTGGGATATTATTGGGTATGCTTGTAGCTTGGCTATATGGCCAAAATGGTTGTCTCTTCTTGAGTAACATAGGGAGGAAAAGCTCCCACCCCCAGGAATATAGTGAGACCAAGCACCAAAAACAGAAACAATATAAAAGCAGAGACAAAAACCACCACACAAAACCAAAAATAAAACCATAGCCAACTTTCCAGTAGCCTTTGCTGTGCATGTCAGTGTGTGGGCACAGTAGAAACCTTCAGCGGTGGGTGGGGATGTCCACTTGCTCAGGCCCCTCCTCTAGTCACCAACATGGAGGTGAGCAGATAGATACTGTGAAACGAATGGAAGAAATATTGCCCACTATTTTGATCTCTGAAGGTAAGTTGGGTATCTGCGTATGCAGTGTAATTCTCAAAATAGCTGCATCCTTGTATATAGTAGTTGATGTTGGCTCTTGCCTTTTATGTTGGGGTTTTACAAGGTACAAATATGATTTGGCTGTATGTCCAGACCTGCTTTCTCTTGTTAGGTAAGGCAGAAATAAAGGGTGCTACCTAGGTCAACTTTAGGACTAAGACCCAGAGTTAGACGTCATAAGAAGCAGCCAAAGGATTCGCTTGTGGGACCGCTGGGGCTTTCAAGGATTTCCTCTTTATGCCATAGGAAAATCATGGGCATGACACTGGACTCTTTAGTGAGTTCACACCCCTCCGAGTGAAGTTGCCCGGGTCAGGCAGAGAGTGTGCAACAGGAGAGGAGGAAAGAAAAGTGAATAAAAAGCTGTCACAATTTAGCCCTGTATCAGCTGGCTATGGCTCCACCCTCTGATCTCAGCCCAGGCTTAGGGGCCTATAGACAGCATCTCAATCGATTCAGAAATTGCCGTGTATTCCCACCACAGACGTATTTCTCCACCGGTGCATATAGAAAACTGATGTCCTCCATTTTATATTAGATGTAAAGCTTTGGGACTATTCCGGGAAAGCACCTTCTCTGTTTTTTTTCACACCTCCACTGAAGAGCCTCCCTTACTTGTCTCTGCTTCTCCTGCCCCCAAACTGGAAGTCCCTGCATTTCATTTTTGACAATTTCCATTTTCCTAGATTCATACTTTGTATATTCCATGTTCTGATAATTAATGGATGATTATAACTGTTTCTCTTCATTTTTAGTTGTTCCCCATCAGCAAATTTAAGGAGGAAGTCCAAGTTGCACTGAAGACATTATCATAAACAAGACTTCAGGAATACAAATGGAAATATTTCAACAAACTGATGCAGTGCTGAAGTGCTCACTCTATGTCTATGTCTAGAAAACTTGAAAGCAGCTATACGGACAACTGATTGGAAGAGATCCAAGAAAAGGTGACCCAACAGTTTGTGAAATCACTGAACAATATCATTAATATAACATGCAAGCAATATTTTGCTAAATATAATTAAAAAATTGTTGCACCACTAACTACATCAACACAGAGCTTCCAGAAGTTGAAGCCAGATTCAAAGAAAGACATGAAAAGAAGGATATCATTACTGAATGTCAAATATATTTTTGCTTGACTGAAAGCAGAGAATATCTGAAAGATGTTTACTTGTGCTTTATTGACTGCAAAGGCATTTGACTATGTTAATCATACATAGCAAGCTATGGATTACATGAAGAATGGGTATTTCAGAACACTTAATTGTGCTCATGAAGAAACTGTATGTAGACCAGGAGGCAATTGTTCAAATATAACAAAGGGATACAGTATAGTTTAAAATCAGGAAAGATTCTCACCATGGTTATATCTTTTCATTGTACTTATTCAATCTGTATGCCAAACAAATAATCCAAGAAGCTGGATTATGTAAAAAAGAAGGTGGCATCAGGAGTGGAGGAAGAGTCATTAATAACCTTGATATGCATATTATGCAACTTTGCTTGCTGAAAAAAAAAAGAGAACGTACAATACTTACTGATACAGATCAAAGTCTAAAATCTTCAATATGGATTGTAGCTCAGTGTAAAAAACAACAAACAAAAGCAAAACAAAAGCCTTACAACTGGGCAAATAAATAATACCATGATAAACAGGGAAAATATTAAACATTAAAGTTGTCAAAGACTTCATTTTACTAGGATGCAAAACCAATATTCATGGAAACAACGTTCTGTAAAATAAACATTCCATAAAATCAAAAGATTAGGCAAATCTACTGAAAAAGACCTTTAAAAAAATTTTAAAGAACAAGGATGTCAATTTTGAGGATTAAGGCATGCCTTACCCAAGCCAGGCTATTTTCAATCATCTCATCTGCATGTGAAAGTTGAACAGTGGATAAGGGAGACCTGAGAAGAATCTATGCATTTGAAATATGGTATGGGCAAAGAATCTTGAACGTATTATGGATTGCCAGACAGACAAACATATCTGTCTTGGAAGAAGTACAGTTAGAGTGCACTTTAGAAATGAGGAGAGACATCCTCTCTCAATCTTTGGATATGTTGTTAGGAGGGGTCAGTCCCTGGAGCAGGATATTATACATGGTAAAGTGGAGGGTCAGTGAAACATATAATGCCCGCCAACAAGACGGATTAACACAGTGGCAGCAAACATGGACACAAACATAACAATTGTGAACTTGACACAGGATTATGCAGTGTTTGATTCTGTTGTGCATAGGGTTGTTATGAGTCAGAATTTACTAGAGGGCCCCTAACTACAATAAAAACAACAACAAGACATGATCTGGCCTTTTTATTACCTATTTTATCAAATGAAAATAAAATAACATGTAGACCTAGACCACAAAATTTTGTAGGTGTCTCAGTTAACAACCACATAAAGAATAATATCAACAGATATTGACCGTGAATCACATACTGATTTATAGATACGTCTCAGGAATAGACCAAAGCCGATTCCAGAACCCAGTGCTTTCTGGTACATAAATAGTGTGTATCTCTTCATTTCTGAAGAGTATTGCAAATGTAAAAAGTAGTTTAGCTATCAATACAAGAATAACAGGATTGCTTTAGTGGGAAATGTTTCAAACATGAACTCTCATTGGTCAATTTTCAGTTTGATCAATTATGATAAGTGAAATGGAGAAAAAAAATGAAGGTTTAAAATGTAAGTAATAGGAATGAAGAAATGAAAATAAAAACATATAAAAAGTTTAATTCAAATGGGAATAAAAGAAAAAATATGAATAAGAAAACTGGTAAAAGTAGGAACTAGAATGATTAAAAGTACCAATATGATAAACATAATATAAAAGATAACTTATCATGATAGATTTTTAATTTATGTTTGCTTAGAATTCTGCTTTAAAAATCGTTTCAGATAATTCAAGAGTGTGATTGTCCATTGTTGTTATAGATAACACTTGACGCTTGGCTGGTTATTTTAAGTATTAGAAGATTTCACTGAACAATTAATATAAAATAATTTACAGATTGTTTTTACAATTACTCTACATATCTAATAGGATCCAGACTTAAAAAAACAAATGAAAGAAAGAAAAAGCTATAGAGCTGTTGTTGGTGCCGTTGAGTTGTCTCCAACTTGTAGCAACCCGATGTAGAAGAGAATGAAACATCCTCACAATCTTTGCTATATTTGAGCCCACTGTTGAAGTCATTTGATCAATACTTGTCAAGGATATTCTTTCACACTCAACCTCTGCTTTACCGAGTATGATATCCTTTTCTGGGCACTGTTCCCTTCTGATAACATGTCCAAAGTACATGAGACAAAGTTATTCTCACTGCTGAGGAGTATTCTGGCTGCACTTCTTCAAATACTGATGTATTTTTTTTTTCTGGCAGTCTTTAATATATTTAAGGAGCTCTGGTAGCGCAGTGGTTACGAATCAGGCTGCGAACCGCAAGGTCAGCAGTTTGAAACTACCAGCTGCTCTGTGGGAGAAAGATGAGGCTTTCTGCTCCCCTAAAGATTTACAGCCTTGGAAACCCTGTTCAGGATCACTATGGGTTGGAACCGACTTGATGGCACTTAACAACAACAACATGGTATATTTAATATACTTTGTCAACACCATAATTGAAAGACATCTATTATTTTTCTTTCTACCTTATTCATTGTTCAGCTTTTCCTTGCATATGATGCAATTGAAATACTATGGCTTGGTTCAGGCACAGATTAGTATTCAAAATGACACCTTTGCTTTTTTTTTTTAGTATCATTTCTTTCTTTCTTTCTTAAATGTTTTATTGTGAATTATGTGACAGTTTACATGGGAGAACATTAATTTTACATTCATTCTATCGTATAGCGTCTCATTGCCATGGTTACAATCCCCTCCATGCATCATCAGCCAACCAAAGGGTATACCCTGCAATCCCTCCCCCGTCCCCCTCAGGTCTTCAGCACACAGTCACTCTCCCTCTCTGGATCTAAAGTCTCCAGCTGCTCCATCGCTCCACGTCATCATCTCTGCCTCCATTTCAGGCATCACTTCTTCTCTGGGTAGGGTCCCGCTCACTGCTCTTCTCCCCACCTTTGCTTTTTAACATTTTCAAGAGATCTTTTTAGCAGATTCGCCAGATACATCATTTGATTTCTTGTCTACTGCTTCCATGGCCATTGATTGGAAATACAAATAAATGAAATTTGCCACAACTTATTTCTTTTTCTTTGTTTATCATGAAGTTACTTATTGGTCCAGTTGTACAGATTTTTGTTTTCTTTATATTAAGGTATAAAAAAACCACACTGAAAGCTTTAGTCTTTGATCCTAATCAGTAACTGTTTCAAGATCTCTTCTATTTCAGCAAGCAAGTTGAATCATTTCATATTTGTTGTTATTTTTGTTAAGTGCTGTTGAGTCAGTTCAGGCTTACAGTTATCCTGTATAGGATTTCTGAAGAGCTACTTGTGGATTTAAACCTCCAACCTTGTTGAAACTGATAATGCAATTGAGTGCTTATCTTACTGAGCCTTTCTTTAATCCTGATGCCACAATCTTCTTTACATAGTCTAATTTCTCTGATTATTTGCTCAGCATATAGACCAAATAAGTATAGTGAAAGACTACAACCCTGACACTGGCCTTCCCTGATTTGAAACTATGAAGTACCCTTGCTCTTTTTGAATGACTGTCTGTTGGTCTGTGCACAGGTTTCACATGAGTGTTCTGGAATTCCTGCTATTCATAATGTTAGCTGTAGTTTGTTGTGATCCACACAACTGAATGCCTTTGCACAGTCCATACAAAACTGGTAAATATCCTGCTTTTCTCTGCTTTTGGCCAAGATCCATCTGATATCAGCAATGATATCCCTTGTTCTACATCCTCTTCGGAATCTGACTACAATTTCTGGAAGTTCCTTGTCTATGTGCTTTTGGAATAATTTTCAAATTATCTTCAGCAAAATTTTACATGTGAGTGATATTAATGATACTGATTGATAATTTCTGTATCTTTTTTGATTATCTTTCTTTGGAATGGACACAAATATGGATCTCTTCCATTTGCTTGGCCTGCTAAATGTGTTACAAATTTCTTGGTATAGATGAGTGAGCACATCAAGCACTGCACTAATTTGATGAAAATTGCAGATGGTATTCAATTAATTCCTGGAGTCTTGTTTTCCACCAATGCCTTCAGTGCAGATTGGAGTTCTTCCTTCAATTCAATAGTTTCTTTTCTTTAAAAATTTTTTTGTGTGAATTGAGTGAAAATGTGTAAAGCATTTCATCAGTTTTACATTGAAGAATTTATACATTTCATTTCAATCATTTCAGCCACCTCAATTCTGAATTTTGTCCTTAGGTAAATGCTGTCCTTTTGATCACAAATGGTTGTTGTGTATAA
>NW_006408870.1:1548754-1553723 GCF_000296735.1 Chrysochloris asiatica | reverse complement strand
ATACCAGTCCATTTCAGCTCACTAATTCCTAAGATATCGATGTTACAAAGTTCCATTCATTTTTGACTACTTCTAATTTTCCCAGATTCATACTTCATACATTCCATGTTCTGATTTTCAATGGATGTTTACAGACGTTTCTCTTCATTTTGAGTTGTGCCACATCAACAAATGAAGGTCCTGTGGGCTTTTCTCCCATGAGCTTTACTCCATTTGCATTATAGTCAATTCTGTTTTGAGGAGACAGCTCTTCCCCAGTCACATTTTGAGTGCCTTCCAACTTGAGGAGCTCATTTTCTGGCACTATATCTGACAGTGTTTCTCTGCTATTCATAAGGTTCAGTGACTAATTATTCAGAAGTAGTTCGTTACTCTTCCTTCCTAGTCTGTCTTCATCTGGAAGCTCATCTGAAACCTGTCCGCCATGGGTGACCCTGCTGATATTTTAAATACCAGTGGCATAGCTTTCAGAATCACAGCAACTCATAACCCACTACAGTATGACAAATTGACAGACGAGTGGTGGCCGTTTGGTTTTAAGTGGAAACTGTCACTTTAAATTTCAAGGAGATCTGTGCACATGTGTAGTAGAGCCCTCCAGGGTGGGGGTGGGGTGTCTGTCCATTCATATAGGCATCCCCTCTAGTCACCAGAATGTAGGTGTACAGATATCGAGAGACAAATGAACAGATACCAAAAAAAGAGAATGTCCACTCCTGTATCTCCATGGTTCTGTCAGGTGTTCGTGGCTGTTCTGATCCTTCCCCCACTTGGTCTTTCCCAAGATGGCCGCTCTGGGAGTAGCAGAGCATCTTGAATTAGAAAGAAATGGATTTCTTTTTGTGCTACAAATTCCCCTAGCTATAAGCCTTCCAATCTTCTAAATTTTCCTTTATATGTGGTTCAGAGTTCTAACACCATCCCCTGAGCCTGCTTGGTCTGGTATTCTGTGTTGTTGGTGATGGAGCTCCTCAATGTATGTCTACCCAATTTGCCTATACATAGTCAATAAAACATAGGTAAACATCTTTCTGGTATTCTCTGCTTTCAGCCAAGATCCACCTGAATTCAGGAATGATCCTGAGATCTCCTCATCTTCTTTTGAATTCAGTTTGAGTTTCTAGCAGTTCTCTGTCCATGTACTTTTGTAATCGTTTTTGAATTTTCTTCAACAAAATTTTACTTGTATGTGCTATTAATGATATTGTCCAATGATTTCCACATTTCATTGGTTCACCTTTCTTTGGAATGGCCACAATATGAATTTCTTCCAATCGATTTATCAGGTAGCTGTTGTCCAAATTTCTTGGCATAGATAAGTGAGTGTCTCCAGTGCTTCATCAGTGTGCTGAAAATTTTTGATTTCTAATCCAATTCCTAGAACCTTTTTTTTAAAAAACACAAAAAATAAAAACACTTTATTCTAAATTGAGTGAAGATTTACATACAAGATCATCAGCTTTACAGTCAACAAATCATATACCTTGTTTCATCTCAATGATTACAATCCCCTCCATGCAACAACAGCTAGTCCATAATAATCTCACATTCTTCCTATCCCTTTTTGACCAGTAAATTTAAAAAGTATTATTAAATAGTTTTGAGTTTTGTTCCACATTTTTTCCCCCCTTCTTTAGGACCATCTAATGTAATCCTTTTCAGAGAAGCTAGTACTGAGTAGCCTGGCACTATCTAATGTTTCTGGTCTCATAGTCATGGAGACTATGAGTGTTCCATGAGTCTATTGGACTAATTGATACCATGTGTCTTCAGTTGTTATCACTCTTCTTCCTTACTTGGAGAGACTAATACCTGCACCTTCGATGGCTCCTCATGAGTTTTCAAGATTCTAGATGCTACTCACTCAAGCAGCATATAGAACCTTGTCTTTGTGGACTATGTTATGCCAGTTAACCATGGCATTGCCTGAAACTATGGTCCTGAGGCCCCAGGCCCATCAACTCATTGCCTTAAGATGTTTGGTAATATTAGGACATTTTCATCATTTTGCCTGCTGTGTGGTCCACCACATTCAGAGTGGTGTTTGCAGGAAAGGTGAATATTCATGTACAAATATCTTCTTTTAAACTTTCATGTATTTGTGGGGTATATATATATATATCCAGTTCTTCCTTCATTACCCATTCAGCCTATGTCTCAATCCATGTATGTACACACAGAAACCTGTCGTTTCAAGGTTGTATATATATCACTATTTACATAGCCCTTTAGCCCATGCATATCTCCCTGTCTTCACCTATCTTCATCATTATTCTGCCATCCTCTCTCTTCTTGTTTATTGCCCTCCCAGTCACTCAATTAACATATGTCTACCCTCTAGCCAGAGAATTATTCTTCCCTTCCTCCATCCCTGATTACCATCATAGAGTGTTTCTTTTAATCTTTTATTAAGTGTTTACGATAATGGTTTGTCCTTTAGTCATTGACTAATTTCACTCAGCATAATGTCCTCCAGATTCATCGTATTATGAGATGTTTCACAGATTCCTCATTATTCTTCAGTGGTGCTTAGTATTTCATTGTGTGCATGTGCCAAAGCTTGTTTATCCGTTCTTACAATGATGAGCACTTAGGTTGTTTCCATCTTTTTGCTATTGTGAATAGTGCTGCAATGAATATTGGTGTGCATATATATCCGTGTGTCCTGGCATGCATCTTTGTGGATACATCCCTAGTGGCGGGATTGCTGGTTCATAAGGTATTTCTATTTTTACTTTGTGATGAAGTGCCATGCCATTTTCCAGAAATTTTTAACCATTTTGTAGTCCTATCAACAATGTAGGATGGTCCAGTATCTCCACACCCTCAAGAGCATTTTTTGTTTTCTGATTTTTAATCTTCACTGTGAATGCTGGTATGAGATGATATCTCATTGGTTTTTGAGATTGCATCTCTCTAATGGCTAATGATCATGAACATTTCTTCTAATATTGTTGGCTGTTTGAATGTCTTTATTGGCTGCCTGGATGTCTTTATTGGTGAAGAGTCTGTTCATGTCATGTGTTCATTTTTTAATTGGGTTGTTTGTCTTTTTCTTGTAGAAGTGTTATAGTTTTGTACAAATTTTTTATATTAGTCCCTTTTCTGATATGTCATTACAAACGATTTTTCCCAGTCTTTGGGCCCTGTTTTTACTCTTTTGGCAAAATCTTTTGATGCCCAAATGTTTCTTATGTTTAACAGCTCCCAGACATCTATTTTATCTTCTACTGTTTGTGTATTGTTTGTAATGTTTAATAGTGTATATATGCCACATAATACAGCCCCTAAGTTTGTGCCTGCTATTTCATTGATGATATTTATACTTCTAGGTTTAACAATTAGTCTTCATCCATGTTGAGCTTGTTTTTGTATATGCTGTGAGATATGATTCTTTTTTTTTTTTTAATGGTTCTGCAGATAGATTTCTATTTCTGCCCGCATCATTTATTAAAGGGACTATCTCTTCCACATTTCATGTGTTTTGACATTTTGTCAAAGATCAGTTGATTGTATGTGGAACGCTTTACCTCTGGGTTTTTAATTCTGTTTCACAGATCTATGTATCTTTCATTGTACCAGCACTAAACTGGTTTAATCACTGTGGCTATGTTATAAATTTTGAGATCAGGAAGTGAGAGGCTTCCAACTTTGTTCTTCTTAAGCAGTGCTTTGCTTAGCTGATGTCTTTTCCTTTCCATGTAAAATTCATGATCATAGGAGAGTTTTACTTCTTTACCAGTTTAGATGCCTTTAATTTCCCTATCTTGCCTTATAGCTCTGGCTAAGACATCCAACACAATATTGAATAGGTATGGTAATAAAGGGTATTCTTGTGTGGTCCTGTTTACAAAGGTAATGCTTTCAGTTACTCTGCAGTGAAAAGAATGTTTCTCATTGGATTTGTATATATGGTCCTAATTATGATGAAGAATTTCCCTTAAATTTCTATTTTGTTGAGTATTTTTGTTAAGAATGAATGTTGGGGAGATAGGCAGGGCTTGATGGCAGATAGGGTGAAGGTGAAGTACAGTTCTCTGTCAGCAATACCACAGAATACCAGCTGAAGTGAGTTCAGGGCACAGCTCCAAATATCTAGGAATATTTGGGAAGTTTGAAGGCTTATAGCTAGTGGAACTTGTAGTGGAAGTAAGAAATCTAGTACTTTAGAATCTTCTGAGCTCATCATCCTGGAGGCAAAAACATGGGCCAGACCAAACATCAAGACCAAGTGGGAGAGCAAGAAGAGCAGCCAAGAAATAATGCCACAGGAACCTCAGAGCAAAGGTGGACAATATGCATTGATGGTTTTGCTTTGTTATGATTTTTTTTTGTTGTTGTTGTTATCTGTTCATTGGTCCCCTACTGTTTGCACACCTCCATTCTGGTGACTAGCGGGAATGCCTGAGTGAGTGGACATCCCTGACCTCCAACACTGGTGGGTTCTTCTGCCATGCAAGTGGACAGACACTCTCAGCATTTAAAGCTATAGGTAGCCAGCTCAAAATGGCCCCAGCCAGTCCTAAACTCTTTACTAATAGGGAAAAGGACAGAAAAAGGGGTGTGGAGAGGGAGAGAGAGTTTAAAAACAAAATAGGCTGAAAATTAAATCCTGAAAAACAGCATGAATACCAATAGTTGTTGTTATTGTTGTTAAGTGCCATCAAGTCAGTTCCAAGCCATAGTGACCCTGAACAGGGTTTCCAAGGCTATAAATCTTTATGGGAGCAGAAAGCCTCATCTTTCCCCCACGGACCAGCTGGTAGTTTCGAACTGCTGACCTTGTGGTTCACAGCCTGATTCATAACCACTATGCTACCAGAGTTCCCTAAATACCAACAGTGGCATCTTGAAATTTATCAGGTGGCCTTGAAGGAAAGCAGCTGAGAGGACCTTAAAATCATACTCATATTAGGTTACAGATTTTTTTTTTCTTCTCTCCCTCCTCTGCTATTATAGACTAAGGTAT
>NW_006408870.1:1546776-1548447 GCF_000296735.1 Chrysochloris asiatica | reverse complement strand
ATCTACCTGGAGACAATCAAAAAGCATAAAAAATACCAAAACACACACTTAATTAAGAATTAAGGCCACAGATAAACACTAAACATGTCCAGGAAGCAAAAGCAGATGACCATAACAGTAAATTTCCAGAAATAAGATAAAATGTCTAAGACAAATTACGTAGAGGTAGACCTGGACTCCATTCTGGAAGGAGGACAAGCCTTGGAAATGTCTGAAAAGGAATTCAGAAAAATGATTATGAAATGTTTCAAAACATTTTAAAGGGAGTTAAGAAAAATAAGGAAAAAGTCAGAAAAGCACTACAGGAACAATCAAATAAGATAGACACAACATTTAAAATAATTCAACCTACAGAGAAAGGTCCAAACAATCAATAATAGAATATCAGAAATAGACAATACACTAAAAGGGCAAAGGAGTAGAATAGAAGAGATTGGAGGGCAGAACTACTGAGCTGGAACATAAACCTCTCAAAACTGCTAAGACAGAAGAACAAGCAGAAAGAAGGATAAAAAAAATCTGAAGAAGGTCTAAAATTCATGTTGGATGACATGAAGAGGAATAACTTAAGAATTATTGGCATTCCAGAACAGGAAGAACTACACAAGTCCACAGAGGAAATAGTTGAAGAACCGCTGGAAGAAAATTTCTCTAATATCCTGAAAAGTGAAAAGATAAACATTCAAGAAGCTCAATGAACCCCAAGAAGGATAGACAGCAAAAGAAAATCAGTGAGACATATATAAAAATCAAGCTCTCCAAAATCAAAGATAAGGAGATAATCTTGAAAGCAGCTAGGGAAAAGAGAAGCATTACATACAAAAGCAAGCAAGTCAGATTAAGCTCAGATCTCTCAACAGAAACCATGCAGGCAAGCAGGCAATGGGGAGACACATAAAAAACCCTGAAAGAAAAATAACTGCCAACTAAGAATCCTTTATCCAGCAAAACTATCAATCAAATATGATGGTGTAATCAAATATTCCAGGACAAACAGAAGCTAAAGGATTTTGCTAAAGCCAACCCTGTGCTACAAAACACCCTAAACGGAGTTCTGTGGTCTGAGAACCAACAAAAACAGACAACAACCAGAGACTGACATATGTCGCAGCACATCCCAGAACTAAATCAATAGATGGAAGAGTCAAGAACAGAACAAAACTGTAAGAACAAATTCAGAGAATCGGGAGGTAGTCTATGATCAAACAATTACTGTGGAAAGAAGATAAACACATAGGAAGAGAGATCCAGATGGTGAGAAGGTCAGGTAGATTAGAGGATAAGATAGACTGCATTAAATGGATGGAAAAGTTAATGGGATATAAGGTAACTTCAAAGAAAATTAATATTTCCTTCACAACATACCAAGAAAATGAAAATCCAAAAAGAGCATGGAAACATTAAAATTATGAGGAAACTCACAAGAAAGAACAAAAAAAAAACCCCATGAACTCAGCACAGGAAGACATGCAGAAAAAAGAAAGCAGCAACAGCACAGAAAAACAAATGTAATAGAAGCAATTAATCCAAACCTATCAGTAAATGTGAAAGCCTGACAGTGAATAAGTAAGACTGTAGAAGAATTGATGTTTTTGAGTTATGGTGTTGGAGGAGAATATTGAAAGTGCCATGGGCTGCCAAAAGACCAGTAGATCTATTTTGGAAGAAGTG
>NW_006408870.1:1544528-1546676 GCF_000296735.1 Chrysochloris asiatica | reverse complement strand
TCCAGACCTGAAGGTTAATTAAGAATCATAATCTCAGGGTTCTACTAGTCTCCATCTGATGAGTAAGCCTGATGTATTTTATTTTTTTTTTATGATTTTGAGTTTTGTTCCACATTTTGTTCCACTCTTTTGCCATCCAGGACTTTCTGAAGTTATCCCCTTCAGTTATTATGTTAACTGGGCATCATTTAGTTTGGAGATTGATGTTCATGTGGTCTATTAGTCCATTAGACTAATTGTTTCTCAGTTTCTACAATTCTCATCACTCTTCTTTTCTTTGAATAGATGGAGACCAACAGTTGCATCTAGGATGGATGATCAAGAGCTACTAAGATCCCAGTTGCTGCTCAACAATGTAGAATATACAGCATATGCCAGTTGAACATTGTGTCCCTCAAGACTATGATCCTGAGCCTTCATACCCACAAATTCATTGCCTCAAGGTACATGGTCATGTCTAAGAAGTTTTCATAACCTTGCCTCTATAAGCTTCACCACAGTCATGGATATATCAGCAGTAAAGTTAAATACCATATACAACTATTTTCTGTCAAACCTTTATATGTGAGTATACTCCCACTTTCCCTCTCATACCTGTTCAGCCTGTTTGTCTATCAGTGTATATGGGTTATATTACAACTTGTATATCACTGTTGTTGTTACATGCTGTCGAGTTGACCCTGACTCATAATGACCCTATGCATAACAGAACAAAACACTTCTAGGTCCTGTGCCATCCTAAAAACTGTTTCCATCCTTGAGTCTGTGGTTGCTGCCACCATGCCAATCCATCTCCTTGGGAGTTTTCTTCTTTTTCACTGACCTGTCCTTTTACCAAGAATAATTTTCCTTCCCCAGGGACTTGTCCTTTCTGATTATTTGTCTGAAGTATGAGAGAAGAAGTCTGGCCATCTTGGTTTCTAACAGGCATTCTGACTGTACTTCTTTCCACACAGATTTGTTTGTTCTGCTAGCAGTGATCCATTCAATATTCTTCTCCAATACCATAACCCAAATGCTTCAATTTTTATATGATATACCTTACTCACCTTCCAACTTACCCATGCATATGAAGCTATTCAAAATACCATGGCTTCGAGTAGATGCACCTTAGCCTTCAAACTGGTATCTTTTTCTTGAACACTTTAAAGAGGTCTTGTGCACCAAATTTGCCAAAAACAATATGTCATTTGATTTGTTGACTGACTGCTGTTTTCATGAATTTTTATTGTAGATCCAAGCAAAATGAAGTCTTAGACAACTTCAATCTTCTCTTCATTTATTGGTGTTGTTTTTAGGTACTATTGAGTTGGTACTGACTCATAGCGACCTTATACACAGAAGAACAAAACACTGCCTTGTCCTGGTCCAACCTCACTACTGTTGACATGCTGGAGTCTATCGATGCTGCCACTTGGTGAATCCATCTTGTTGGGGGTCTTCCTCTTTTCCTCTGACCCTCCACCTTACCAAACATGATATCCTTTTCCAGTGACTAGTCCCTCCTGACAGTATGTCCAAAGTATGAGAGATGAGGTTTGGCCATCTGGTTGTACTTTTTCCAAAACGGATCTAATGGCTCTTTTGACAGCCCATGGCACTTTCAATATTCTCCTCTAGCACCATAACTCAAAAGCATCAATTCTTCTATGGTCTTCCTTATTCACTGTACAGCTTTTGCATTCATATGAGGTTATTGAAAATACCATGGCTTGGGTCAGGCACACCTTAGTCCTCAAGCTGACATCTTTGCTCTTCAACACTTGAAAAAGTTCTTGTGCAGCAGATTTGCCTAATGCAATACATCGTTTGATCTCTTGACTGCTACTTCCATGAGTATTGATAGTTGATCCAAGAAGAATGAACTTGAAAACTTCAATCTTTTCTCCATTGATAAGAATGATGTTTATTCTTCCAGTGGTGAGGATTTTTGTTTTCTTTACATTGAGATGTAATCCTTACTGAAGGCTGTGCTCTTTGATCTTCCTCAGTAAATGTTTAAAGTCTCTTCACTTTCAGCAAGCAAGGTTGTATCATCTGCATATCGCAGGTTGTTAATGAGTCTTCCTCCAATCCTGATGTCATGTTTTTCGTGATAGAACCCAGCTTCTTGGATTTTTTGCTCAGCATACAGGTTGAATAAGTATG
>NW_006408870.1:1517159-1518752 GCF_000296735.1 Chrysochloris asiatica | reverse complement strand
CCCCACCTTCTGGCCTTTCTGCGCCACCTTCTGGCCAATTGAATTCACAGCTGCCTGAGAAATTTCAAGATGGTCCTGGTGTGCCAGTCCGGACTGAACAGAAAACCATCTTTTCTTCTTCTTTTCCTATCTTCTTTACCCCATGAGTCCATTCAGTCACGTCTCCAAGAGAAAGCTAGTCTATGGCTGTCCAGGTCCAACTTTGCAGATTTGGAGCTGGGTTCACTCTGGCAGGGTTATTTTGGTTAGCTCCTCCCCATCTTCAATGGGGCTAACAACCTTAGCATCCTTCTCCAAGTGACTCTGACCACCTGGAAAGTGGGAGCTTTCCTGTTGTTGTACTCTAATGAAGGCTGACCTCAGTTCTGGTCACCAGAGTAGTGTGGGGAACAAGATTTTGTCTCTTAGCTGCATCTGGGTTTCTTGTTTTGTTGTCTCTAATGCTGCTCACAAATGCTTCACATGGTTGTGGCAGGTGCAGTTGACCACCACAGCTCTGCAGTTGCCTCTTCTTGCCACATCTGCTCAAATCTCCCTCCCACTGAGCATTTGATCTACTTTTCTAGCCCTTTATCTAAATCTCAAATTTCTAAGACTAGCCTCTACATCCATGTTTCCATATCCTTGCTGCAGAGGGTATAAACAGCCCTTCTGCCTAGCCTGCCTTCTTGCTCTACCTCCTCTGGAGCCTTATTTTGTGCCAATACCTTGAATACAGCTTGGGCACTTCCTTCTGTACCATTATTTCTTGTTCATATGCTGCCTCTTTAAATAGTTGACTTTTGACTATTATTAGGGTAGTGGCTCTGTGTATAATTTCCCTGGCCTTGTGTTGGCTGGTGATATGGAACTTTTCCAGCATCTCTTTCCACCGTTGGAATCAATTTGATTCCTATGAATTCTATCTGGTGCCATCTGTGGTACCATCAAGGTCATATTTTCCAACTATTGACCCATTCTAATTGTTTGCAATCTTCATATTCCTATCACCAATAATTAGCAATACATCTTGGTTGCTGTTTTGATCAATTTCAGACTGAAAAATTTCATACAGCTCTTCAATTTCATCATCACTGACTATAGTGGTTAGAGTATAAATTTGAAAAATAGTGTGTTAAGTGGGCTTCCTTGTAGGTGTATGGGTATTATCTCACCATAGACAGCATTGAATTTCAAGATAGAGCTTGAAATGTTGTTTTTGACAATGAATGCAACTTAGTTCATTGAATTTCTGTTTTACGGTATAGTAAACTATATAATGTCAGATTCAAAATAGCCAATACTTGTCCATTTTAGGTTGCTAATGGCTACATTAAACACTAAAGATTGAAGACCAGAAGAGTTGGGGGATGACATCAAGAACATCATACATGAAGAGAGCAAAAAGTCATTGAGATGACAAGAAAGAAGGAAAAGGCCAAAATGGGTGTCAGAAGAGCCACTGTAACTTGCTCTCCAGCGTAGAGATGCCAAAGCAAATGAAAGAATTGAGGAGGTCCAAGAGCTGAACAGAAAATTTCAAAGATCAGCTCGAGAAGATACAACCAAATACTATAATAAAATATGCAAAGATTTGGAATCAGAAAACCAAAA
>NW_006408870.1:1513588-1515543 GCF_000296735.1 Chrysochloris asiatica | reverse complement strand
GTAATGAGGTTGGCCCAGGATTGGACATTGTTTCATTCTGCTGTGCATAGGGTCACTATGGGTCGGTTTCGACTCGATGGCACCCGACAACAACAATGGCTATGATATTGATTTTCAACCATTGCATTTTGACAGCTTCCAGTTTTCCTAGATTCATAGTTTATACATTCCCTTTTCCAATTATTAATAGATGTTTGCAGCTGTTCCTCCTCAATTTCAGTTTTGCCCCATCAGCAAATTAAGTCCTGAAAGTTATATTCCATTCATGTTATCATGGTCAACTCTACTTTGAGGAGGCATCTATCTCACAGTCTCATTTTGGGTGCTTTGGAACCTGAGGGGTTCTTCTTCTGGCAATATATTTGATGGTATTCTGGTCCTATTCATAAGGTTTTCATCCTCAGGTACCATATCTGACAATGTTCTACTTCTAGTCATAAAGTTTTCAGTGGCTAAACATTCAGAAGTGGTTCTCATCTCCTTCTTCCTAGTCTGTCTTAGTGTGAAAGCTCAGCTAAAACCTGTCCAGCATGGTCGACCCTGCTGGTATTTACATTAGCATTGGTATAGCTTCCAACATCACAGCAAAATGCAATTTACCATAGCACTACAAACTGACAGACAAGTGGTATATATTACTGTTATAATTATTTTTTTTTATTGTAATATATGCTTTAAAATGGCTGAACATCGATCAATTCTTTTTGGTACAGGAATTCACATCATTTTTACTTTGTCTTTTGATGCTTTCTGTGACATTCAGTTCTTTGCTTAGGTTGTTGTTGTTGGATGCTGTCAAGTTGACTCCCAACTCATGGTTGGCCTATACATAACCAAATTAAACAATACCTGGTACTGTGCCATTTTCACAATTGTTATATTTTAGCCCATTTTTGAAACCACTGTGTCAATCTGTCTTGTTGGAGGTCTTCATCATTTTTTTCTGATTCTCTACTTCCCCAAGCATGATATCGCTTTCCAGGAACTTCCCAGAAAGCATTATTGCTAAGGAGCATTCTGATGCTACTTCTTTCAAGACAGATTTGTTTTTTCTCCTTGCATTCCATGGTAATTTAAACATTTTTCACCAGCACCATAATTCAAATGCATAATTTCTTCAGTTTCCTTCATTCACTATCCAGTTTTCCCATTTATATGATGTACTTAAAATGACCATACCTTGACTTATTGGTAATAGGTGCCATTGAATCAGGTTAAGTCTTTTAGCTACCTTATGTACAAAAGGAAATATTGCACAGTCTTGTAGCGCCATCATAGTTGAGTCAATTGTTGCTGCTGCTGTGTCAATCCATCTTGTTGGGAGTCTTCACAAGCATGATGTTCTTTTCTAGGGTTTGGTGCATCTTGACAACATATTGAAAGTGTGGAAGATGATGTCTTCCTGCCTTGTTTTTAAGAAACATTCTGGTTGTACTTCTTTCAAAAGTTCTTCTGCAAGTTGTTAGTACTTTCCACATTTCTCCACAGCACCACAATTCGAATGTATTGATTCCTCCTTGGTCATCCATATTCATTATTTAACATTTGCCTTCTTATGAGGCAATTAAAAGCATAATGGGTTGAGGCAGGCATATTTTGGTTCTAAGTGAAATTTTTGTTTTTTTAATGCTTGAAAGAGGTCTTTTGCAGCAGATTTGCCTAATGCAGTGTGTCATTTTTTATTTTATTTTATTGACTACTACTTTCATGAGTATTGATTGTGAGTACAAGTAATTTAAAATCTTTTACATATTCAATCTTTTCTCTGTTTATCAAGATATTAATTATTGGTCTAGCTGTAAGAAATTGAGTTTCCTTTACACTGTGGTACAATCCATTCTAAAGGCTGTAGTCTTTGATCTTCATTAGCGAGTGCTTCAGGTAATCTTCCATTCCACCAAGCAAGGTTGTTAAATCTTCCTCCAGTCCTAATGCTGTCTTCTTTTTTTTTTTTT
>NW_006408870.1:1505251-1512789 GCF_000296735.1 Chrysochloris asiatica | reverse complement strand
CTCTAGTCCTCTGTGGCTATGTCACTGACTCTGGGCCCAAGAGTCCCCAGGTCTTGCCACACTGCCGGCCAACCAGGTCTTCAGCCGGGTTCACAGAAGTCTATTGAACGTTGTAGGGCTTAGCTCACTGCTTCATTGCTGTTTTTCCCTCACTTCCCCTTATCGGTGTTGAGCGTGGTCACCAATCACCTAATGCTATCTTCTTCTTTATATAATCCTGCTTCTTGGATTTTTTTACTCAGCATAAAGATAGCATGAATATGGTGAAAAGATATATCCCTGTCACACACTTTTGCTGATTTTAAGCTATTCAGTATTACATTATTCTCTTTGAACAACTGCCTTTGGGTCTATGTACAGATTACACATGAGCACAATTGTTTTGAAGTACCCATTCTTTACAATGCTATCCATAGCTTGTTCTGATTCACACAGTCAAATGCCTTTGCATAGTCAATGAAGCACAAGTAAACATCTTCCTGGTATTCTGCTTTCAGCCAAGATCCATCTAATGTCAGTAATAATATCCTTAGTTCCATGTCCTCTTCTGAATCCTGCTTGAATTTCTGGCAGCTCTGTGTCAATGTACTGCTGCAACAGTTTTTAAATTTTCTTCAGGAAAATTATACTTTTATGTGATATTAGTGATATTGTTCAATGATTTATGCATGCTGTTGGTTTACCTTTGTTTGGAATGGGCACAAATATGGATCTCTTTCAATCAGTTAGTCAGGTAGCTGTTTTACAAATTTCTTGGAATAAATGTGTGAGTGTCTCAATTGACACATAAATTTGTTGAAAGATTTTCAACTTTTGTTCTGTCATTGCTTGGAGCCTTCATTTATTTATTTATTTATTTAGCCAATGCCTGCATTGCAGCTTGGACCAATCAACGCCATTGATTTTCTATCATAAACTATTCATAAATGTTTGAACATCATCCTATTCTCTTTGGTGCCATGGCTCTGTGATTTACATGCATTTTCTTTGGCTCTCTCCTGAGTTATTCAATATTTTGCTTATAGAATGCTTCAGTATTGCAACCTGAGGCTTGATTTTTTTTTTTTTTTTATCAGTTTTTTTCAGCTTGCGAAATGCTTAGCATGTTCTTCCCTTTTTGTTTTTTAACTCCAGATGTTTGCACATTTGGATTTCTAACTCCAGGTCTTTGCACACTTCAATACTTTACTTTGTCTTATTGAGCTACACTTCGACATTTTTTGTTCAGTTCATTGACATAATGATTTCTTCCACTCACTTTAGCTTCTTATGTTCAAGAACAAGATTCAGAGTCTCTTCTGACATACATTCTAGTCTTCACTTTCTTTCCTGTCCTTTTAGTGACTTTTTGTTGTTTTTTTTTTCTGTAAGATGTTCTTGATGTCATTCCAACTCTTGTTGTCTTTGGTTCTTAGTGTCTAATGCATCAAGTGTTTTCTTTTTTTGAGATGGTCTTTAAATTCAGGTGGGTTATAATCAAGGTCATATGTTGTCTATGGTGGACTTGTTTTAATTTTCATCAGTTTCAGCCTGAACTTTTATAGGAGCAATTTATGATCTGTTCTACTGTTGAGTCCTGAGGTTGTTGTGACTTAATACAGTACTGACTCCATATATCTAGCAGTCATTTTTCACAAAGACATGCATGACTCTTTGTTAATCACCCTATACAGATGAAATACATTATCTAATGCAAAACTTAATAATATGCTATATTCATATTGTTTGCTAATCTAATAATTTCTAATATGTTAAATTTTATTTTCTGTGTAGATTGTAATAGCACACAGACATCTAATTAGCCAGCACGCAGATGTTTTACCAATGAGCATAGAGTCATTGATACTTCTTCTTATTAGGTTTAATAAATATAATGCCATCAATGTAATGGACCAGTGTGACATTTGTGGCAGGGAAATGTGATCAAGTTCCTTGCGGACTAAGTTATGACTCAGTGCTGGTGAGCTGATAAACCCACACATAGGCGAGTGCAGGTGTAATGTTGTCATTGCTAGCTAAAGGCTAACTGCTTCTGGTGGCCAGTATAAACTTGAATTATGAAAAAGGCATTGGCCTGAACAATAGCTGCATATAAAGTATCAGGAAATGTATTAATTTGCACAAGCAATGAAACAACATCCAGAAAAGCAGGTGGAATTTGAATCACCACCTTGTTATTTTTATGATAATCCACTGCCATTCTCCAAGATCTATCTGTGGTGGGAATCAACATCCCTGAGTCCTTCAAATCCTGAATTATATCACTAATCTCTGTAATCCCTCCAGTCATGCAGATGCAGCATTTTGGTTTACTATTTTTATTGTGAATTGAGTGATAGTTTACATGGGACAATATCGGTTTTATACTCATCGTTTCATTGCAATGATTACAATCCCCTCCATGCACCATCGTTCAATAGTATTTGCTTCTATGCCCTCTTTTTTTTTGATGGACACAAAAATGCTCAGGAATATATAATCATGTAAACAACCAAAGCCCACGTTCTACAATCTTGCCTCCTGACCACCAGCACACACCCTTTCTCTTCCTTCAAGGCTAGAGTTCTCAGCTGCTCTATCACTCCATGTTGTCATCTCTGCCTCCAATTCTGATGTCACTGATTCTCTGGATAGGGTCCCACATTCCACTCTTGTTCTTCTCCCTTAATGGTCCTATGGGCCTCTGTTTCTGGAATTTGAGATTAACTTCTCCTCCCTTTATATTATAAAACTTCTACCTTTACAGTTGTGACAATTGCAGTTAGTAATGATAACCATTACTCACTATTGCATCATAAGAATCTTATCCCCAGCTCCTTTCACCAGACCTGTCTAGACACAATGAAAACTATTTAGTGGAGATTCTACCTTACCCTGCACATTCTGAAACTAAACTCCCTCTTGAAAACTTATAAGCCAGTCACTTAGTGCTTTTATAGCTCCCCACACACCATTTAAGGTAGCTAATGTTTAGGTTGCCCATCCCTATGAATCTTAAGTATAAAGGTGATGGAAATGATCCTTGATGTGAAGACTCCTTTCCTCTCAGTTGATATTTTGAACAAGTCCTTCCATAAGTATAGGTCAACTTCATCAAATTGTAGCAATTTACAAGTCTTTAGTTTATGAAAAAATTTTTTTATCTTCTTCTAGTTGAGTTCTAATCATCCAGCCATCAAAGTAAGGTCAAATGGGTGGGTTAAGTTAGTTTTAATGGCTTTCATTTGGCTTTTCCAATCATAATTGTCCTTATTTCATATTTCAGTGGGGGATCCAGTGTGGGGGTTCTGCCAGTAGTGGAACATGTTTATTCTGATTATGAATTTGGAACTGAAGAAGTCAGTACAAGAGGAGTTCAGGGATTAACTGGGCCCACAGTGAGATGGGATTTAGTTAAGACTCCATTAATAACTTATCTTCCATACCCATCTGCTCTGGTTGGTGATGTTTTCGGTCTCCTGAAATTACTGTCAATTCATAGCCAGTGTCCAGTAATTCCATAAAGTTTGATTATTTCTTTTTCCCGATGAATTGTAGCTCTGGTGAAATGTCATAGATCTCTTTAGGGAGGACTGGGAGAAAGAATAATAGCTGGCAATATAGTAGGGTATCTAGACTATCACTTTCACTTCATCTAATGGTGAAAGAAATCACTAAGGCCAACCTTGTTATAAAGGAAGAAATATTCTTTTTTTTTTTTTCTCTTACTATAAGGACTAGAAACAAATTGGAGGCTGTCTTTCATCTGGCATATATATTTTGAGAAACATATTCCTTAACTATCTCAAATGTGCACTTGTATTGCAACATACTGTTGTATGCATGAATTAACTTTCTTTGCATCAATGTCACATTGCTGTTAATTGAACTGTGTCTTGAACCTATGTCATTAAGACATTTTAAAATAATAATAATAAAACAATTTTAGGTCTCTGTATGTTTAATAAGACTGTTCTAAAGAATTTTTCATTCTGTTCTATCTGCTCTATGAATGTGGATGACATAGAGCAGATAGAAGAGAATCTACTCTATGTTACTAATTGGAAAAATTCTATGTGATCTTGATATCAGGAATATCATCCTTTGACTTTCCTTGGAGTTCTGGTAGCGTAGTGGTTATGAATCGAGCTGCGAACTGCAAGGTCAGCAGTTCGAAACTACTAGCTGCTCCATGGAAGAAAGGTGAAGCGTTCTGCTCCCATAAAGATTAACAGCCTCAGAAACCCTGTTCAGGGTCGCTCTGAGTCGGAACTGACTCCACGGCACATAACAACAACAACAACATCCCTTTACTTCTATAATTGATATTTCCTTGAGCCTTGACTGTCAGAAAACCTTATTTTATTTTCCTTTGCCTTAATGATTGCATGCTTAATTATTTTAATTTCATTTTGTTAGCTACTACATTTACCTTAGATTTCCCATTTACAAGTTTATTATCTTTGACAAGGATTGTATATATACTTGTTTTCCCATATATAATATAATTTGCTTTGAAATAAGCAATGCTAATTTAATTTATACCCACATATCTTAATTACCTAGTAACACACATACCACAGCTAGGCAGTTTTAAAGAACAAGAATGTATCATATCATAATTTTTTAGGCAGTAGTTTGAATCAGAGCATTCATTGGCTTTTCCTTCCTGACTGGAAAGCCTTGGGGTTCATTAGTTTTCCTTATCATACATTGACATTTCTTGGCATTACTTGGTACTGTTTGGTGTCTGTCTTCTCTCTCTGTGTTAATGTCTATGTCTATTCTACTTTTTACGAAAGTTACTGCTGAGGACCCACCCTACTCTGGTATAACCTCGTTGACATTGCAAAAGGAAACTCTTACTCCCCATCAGGGTCATATTTACAGGTATAGGAATTAAAACTAAAATTCATATATTGGGCAGGTGTGTGTTTGTGTTTGTAACAAAATTCAATCCATAATACCATGAAACCTAATATAACCTTGCACAGTTAGCCATCTATCATAGATATAAGAGCCCTGGTGGCTCAGTCTGAGCCCTGGTGGTAAAGGTGTTAAAGTGGCTGTCTGCCAGTTGAATGGCCGGTGATTTGAACTCTCAGCAACCCTGCAGGATAAAGGTATTGTATGTGCTTCTGTGAAGATTTACAGCTTTGGAAAACCTGTGGGGTTGCTATGAGTTGGAACTGATTTGACACCATTTGTTGTGTGTGTGTCACTCAATGGTTAAGTGCTCAGATGCTACCTGAAAGATCATGGTTCGAACCTATAAGTGGCTCTGTGGAAGAAACACCTGGTAATCTGTTCCTGTAAAGATTAGAGTCTATGCTGTCCCTAGACAGCAATAGGATTTTGGTAGGACAGATATGCTTGTATTACTTTGCAACTAATAGTGAAATTCTCTATAGAAGGAAAATTGAATTACAAAAAAAGGCATTAACTAAGGCAAAAGTCAGAGAAAAGCAATGCTCCTTATTCCGTGTATTTTTTGAGAATCATAAAATATATGGATATTTAAATTTATGTGTAGGAATATAAAATTAATTTTAAGTAATATGTTTAAGTTTCATAGTAATTGTGCATAATAGTTATAAAAAAGTAAGAGATCTGAAATGAATATGTAGAAGAAAAGTAGGGAGATAAGCAGGGAGAAGGATGAGGACATTAGAAAATAAATAACATTAGAAATACTTTATAAACACCAGTTTAAACAATTCCTGAATTAAATGATTTATTATAGATGTGGGATTTTAGGCACTGTGATAATATTGTTGATAAGTGCTGTCGAGTCAGAGGCGATATTTTGGAAATGGGATTTTGGGGTCTCTCTGATTTTTCAAAAACCTATACTGTTTTCTTATTAGTTTATTAAGTGATTGGTGCCTTGAGCATGCTGTACACATATTAAGTGTCCTTTGAAAATGGAATTTTCCATATTTCAGTTCTTCATCTGCAGATCCTCCACATTCTTTTCAGGAGTCTTTTCAGCGCTCCTTTCACATTCTTATTCCTCAGTGTATAAATGAAAGGATTAAGGGTGGGGGTGATTACTGAATAGAATAAGGAAATAAACTTGCCTTTATCTTGGGGGTAGCTGGAAGGGGGCTGCACATACATGTAGATGGCAGGCAGGTAGAACAGGAGGGATACCACCACCAGATGTGAAGAACATGTCCCAAAGGCCTTGTGTCATCCCTTTGAGGATTGCATCCTGAGCACTGCTCGGGCAATAAAGCCATAGGAGAGAAGGATGAAAGCAAAGGGTCCTAGCAAAAAGAAAGCCACCAGCACAGCCAGTGTGAGATCATTCACAGCTGTGTCAGCACACGAAAGCTTAATCATGCCTGGCACTTCACAGAAGAAGTTGTTTAGCTTATGCTTTCCACAGAAAGGCAGCTGCACTGTCAAGATCACCTGAATTAGGGAATTGCCAAAGCCACCGAGCCAGGTCATGGCCACAAGCTTATGGCAGAGAGAGCGATGCATGATAACAGTATACCGGAGGGGCTCACAGATGGCCACATAATGGTCCAAGGCCATGACAGCTAAGACAAGGCACTCAGTACATCCCAGCCAATGGAAAATAGCATACTGAACTGTGCAGCCACCATAGCTTATGGTTTTTGTTGAGCTGCCCATGTTGACCAGCATCTGTGGAATTGTAGTAGTGGTATAGCAGAGGTCCAGCAAGGATCGGTGGCTCAGGAAGATGTACATTGAACTCTCGAGCTGGGCATCTATCCGAGACACCATAATGATGGACGTGTTGCCCAAAATAGTCAGAATGTAGGACACTAAAAGAATCACAAAAAGAGGAAGTTCCAACCATGGTTTGTCAGAGACTTCCCAGCAAGATGAACTCCTTAGGGAAATCCTCCAAGAAACTCTGGTTGCCACCTCTCATGCTGATGCATTATCTGGCACCTGTAATGAATTGAGAATATTGGAATGAAGCACAACTGAGAGGAAGAATTAATGTTGTTCCTCATTCCTCCGTCTAGGCTTTCTAATTATGGTTAGGCCTTGTCTGATCTTCTTTAACTTAGGAGAGACACACTTAAATATACAAAAGTTTCAGACCAGGAGCCAGGACAGATGCAAATATGTCTTTTCATTAACTTCTACTTTGTGACCTTGACTATGCCATTTAATGTTTCTGAACTACAGTTTCACGTTTGTAAAATAGGAAAAAATTTCCTCTTTTAAATGTGGAGTTTTTGGGAGGATTGTTGTTCTTGCTGTTAAGTACCCTCAAGTTGATCCCAACTCATACCAACCCTGAGTAAGGTTTCTGAGGAGTGCATGGTGGGTGTGAATTTCATACATTATGGTTAGATGTCCAGTGCTTATCCTACAACACCATACCAGGTAACCTTGGAGATGATAAAGGAACATTAATTATGTGATAAAAGAAACATTTCCATGAGGATAACACATTTTTTCTAATTTGGTCATAGCCTGACACATCTTCCATTATTGTGATGATTGATTTTTCCCTAAAAACACAAGGCATGGAGTTGTCCACTTTCTTGTTGTTTTTGTTGGTTTGTGCTGTT
>NW_006408870.1:1477464-1478317 GCF_000296735.1 Chrysochloris asiatica | reverse complement strand
CAATGGGCTCACACATGGCAACAATAGTGAGGTTGGCCCAGGACAAGGCAGTGTTTCATTCTGTTGTGTGGGCTTGCTATGAGTCGGTACTGACTCAATGGTACCTAACAAAAACAACAACAACCCTCCATCCATTCCTGAAGTCTTGTTTTCCATAACTGCCTTCTGTGCAGCTTGGAGTGTTTCCTTCAATACAATGTTTCTTTTCTTTTTAAAAATTGAGTGAGAAGTACAGAGCAGATCATCAGTTTTACACTGAACAAATTATACACATCATTTCATTTCAATAATTACATTCACCTCAATTCTGAATTTTTTTCTTGGGTAAATGCTATTCTTTTGATCTCATAACTTTGATTTTATAACTTTGCTCCTATAAGCTTCACCACAATCATAGATATATTAGCAGTAAAGGTAAATACCCATGTACAACTATTCTCTGTCAAACCTTAATAGTGGGTATATTTCCACTTTCCCTCTCATATCCTTTCAGCCTGTTTGTCTATCAGTATATATGGGTTATATTATAACTTGTATATCGTTGTTGTTACCTGCTGTCAAATGGACTCTGACTCATAATGAATATGTGCATAACAGAACAAAACACTTCTCAGTCCTGTACCACCCTCAAAACTGTTTCTATGCTTGAGTCTGTGGGTGCTGCCACAGTGCCAATCCCTCTCCTTGGGGGATTTCTTCTTTTTCACTTACTTGTCATTTTACCAAGCATAATGTCCTTTTCCAGGAACTACTCACTTCTGATTATTTATCTCAAGTATGAGACACAAAGTCTGGCCATCTTGATTTCTAACAGACAACTGTCTGGCCGACTGATTGGAAGAGATCAATGTTT
>NW_006408870.1:1474178-1475203 GCF_000296735.1 Chrysochloris asiatica | reverse complement strand
TTGGCTCAAGTGTGGCAACAATAGTGAGGTTGGCCCAGGATCAGGCAGTGTTTTGTTCTGCTGTGCATAAGGTCACTATGGGTGGGTACCACTTGATGGCACCTAAAACAACAAATACTTTCGCAAACAAGGTTGTATCATCTGCGTATAGCAGGTTGTTAGTGATTATTTCTCTAATTCTGATGCTATATTCTTCATTTAAGTCAGCTTCTGGTTATTTGCTTAGCATAAAGATTAAATAAGGATGATGAAAGAATACATCCTTGGTACACACTTTTCCTGATTTTAAACCATTCAGTATCATTTTGTTCTGTTTAAATGATTGCCTCTTGGTCTATGTACAAGTTCCTCATGAGCACAATCAAGTGTTCTAGAATATCCACTCTTCATAGTATTATCCATAGCTTCTGATGAGCCACACAGTAGAAAGCCTTTACATAGTCAATGAAGCATAGGTAAACATCTTTCTGGTATTCTCTGCTTTCAGCCAACATCCACCTGATGTCAGCAATGATACTGTGAGTTGCACATCTTCTTCTGAATCCAGTTTGAATTTCTAGCAGTTCTCTGTCCCTGTACTGTTGTAGTAGTTTTTGAATTATATTCAATGGAATTTTACTTGCATGTAATATTAATGATATGGTCCAATGATTTCCACATTCTGTTGGGTCACCTCTCTTTGTAATAGGCACAGATATGGATTTCTTTCAATTGATTTAGCAGGTAGATGTCTTCCAAATTTGTTGGCCTAGATGAGTGAGTGCCTCCAGTGCTTCATCAGTTTGCTGAAAATTCCGATTTGTATTTTGTCAATTCCTGGAGACTTGTTTTTATTTTAAATGTTTTATTCTAAATTGAGTGAAGGTTTACATACAAGATCATCAGCTCTATAGTTAACAAATGAAATACCTTGTTTCATCTCAATGATTATAATCCCCTCCATGCAACAGCAGCTGTCCCACAATAATCTCACTTTCTTTCTGTCTTTTTCTGACCAGTAAATCCTGTCTTTAAAAAAAAAAAAA
>NW_006408870.1:1461019-1471416 GCF_000296735.1 Chrysochloris asiatica | reverse complement strand
TAGTCAAATCTTCCTCCTTTACCCATTCAGCCTATGTCTCAATCCATGTATGCACACACAGAAAACTGTTGTTTCAAGGTTGTGTATATATCACTATTAACATAGCCCTTTAGCCCATGCATACCTCTCTGTCTTCACATATCTTTATCATTCTTCTGCTATCCTTTCTCTTCTTGTTTATTGCAATGTCCCTTCTTGAATATTGCCCTCCCTGTCACTCAAGTTAACTTGTGTCTACCCTCTAGGTAACGAATTACTGTCTCCTTCCTCCATCCCTGATTACCATCAAATAATGTTTCTTTTAGTACGAAAACCTTTCTTAATTGTCTACAGTAATGGTCTTATGCAAGGTTTGTCCTTTAGTCATTGACTAATTTCACTCAACATAATGTCCTCCAGATTCATCATGTTATGAGGTGTTTCACAGATTCTTCATTTTTCTTCAGTGTTGCATAGTATTCCATTGTGTGTATATACCAAAGATTGTTTATCCATTATTACATCGATGGGCACTTAGACTGTCTCCATCTTTTTGCTGTTATGAATAGTGCTGCAATGAATATTGGTGTGCATATATCTTCTTGTGTCTTGGCATGTATCTTTTGTGGATATATCCCAAGTACAGGGGTTACTGGGTCATAAGGTATCTCCATTTTCAATTTTGTGAGGAAATGCCATGCTATTTTCCAGAGTGGTTGAACCATTTTTTTGTCCCATCAGCAATGCAGGAGGGTCCTAGTTTCTCCACACCTTCACCAGCATTTTTTGTTTTCTGATTTTTTGAACTTCACTGTGAATGCTGGAGTATGATGATATCTCATTGTTGTTTTTATTTGCATCTCTCTAATGGTTGTAATTGACTTGATGGCACTTAACAACAACAACAATGGCTAAAGATCATGAACATTTCTTCATATGTATGTTGGCTGCCTGCATGTCTTTATTGGTAAAGTGTCTGTTCATGTCCTGTGTTCATTTTTAAATTGGGTTACTTGTAGAAGTGTTGTAGTTTTGTACAAATTTTCTTGTAGAAGTGTTGTAGTTTTGTATGAATTTTTTATATTAGTCCCTTTTCTGATATGTCACTGCAAAATTTTTTCCCAGCCCTTGGTCTTTGTTTTCACTTTTAGGAAAAATATTTTGATACCCAAAAGTTTCTAATGTTTAGGATATCCCAATAATTTATTTTATCTTCTACTGTTTGTGTATTGTTTGTAATGGTTATTGGTGTATGCATGCCATGTATTTAGAGCTCCTAAGTTTGTCCCTATTGGCAATATTTATACTTCTAGGTTTAACATTTAGGTTTCCATCCATGTTGCACTTGTTTTTCTGTATGTTGTAAGATAAGATTGTTTTTTCATGGTTATGCAAACAGATTTCTAGTTTTGCCAGAATCGTTTGCTAAAGAGACTAACTCTTCCCCATTACATGTGTTATGGCACTTTGTCATAGATCAATTAACTGTATGCGATGGGTTTACTTCTGGGTTCTCAATTCTGTTCTGTTGATCTATGTATCTTTTATTGTATCAGTACTAGGCTGTTTTAATCACTGTGGCTATGTTGTAAATTTTGAGATCAAGTACAAAGTTTTTCAACTTAGTTTTTCTTCTTTGATTCTTTTCTTTCCATATAAAGTCCGTGGTCATAGAAAGTGTTTTACTTCTCTACCACTTTGGATGTCTTTAATTTACCTTTCTTGCCTTATAGCTCTGGCTAAGATTTTCAACACAATATTGAATAGCAGTGGTGATAAAGAACATCCTTTTTAGTTCCTGTTCACAAACGGAATGCTTTAAGTCACTCTTCATTGAAAGGAATGTAATACAGAAACAGCTACAATCATACATTGATAGAGAACTTCCAGAGGTTCAAGCCAGATTCAGAAGAGGCCGTGGAATGAGGGATCTCATTGCTAATGTCTGATGGATCTTGGCTGAAAGCAGAGAATATCAGAAAGATGTTTACCTGTGCTTTATTGACTATGCAAAGGCTTTTGATTGTGTGGATCATGACAAGCTATGGAAAACATTGTGAAGTGTGAGTATTCCAGAACACTTAATTGTGCTCATGAGGAATGTGTACCTGGACCAAGAGGCAGTTGTTCGAACAGAGCATGGGAACACTAAATGTTTTAAAATTAAGAAAAAATGTGCAACAAGGTTGTATTCTTTCACCATACTTATTCAATCAGTATGCTGAGCAAATAATACAAGAAGCTGGGTTCTATGAAGAAAAACGTGGCATCAGGATTGGAGGAAATCTCATTAACAACCTGCAATATGCAGATGATACAACCTTGCTTTCTGAAAGTGAAGAGAACTTAAAACATTTACTGATGAAGATCAAAGAGCACAGCCTTAGGTATGGATTACACCTCAATGTTAAGAAAACAAAAATCCTCACCACTGGACCAATAAACAACATTCTTATCAATGGAGAAAAGATCGACGTTATCAAAGACTTCATTCTTCTTGGATCAACTATCAACACTCAGAGAAGCAGCAGTCAAGAGATCAGAGGACATATTGCATTAGGCAAATCTGCTGCACAAGAGCTTTTTAAAGTGTTGAAGAGCAAAGATGTCAGCTTGAGGACTAAGGTGCACCTGACCCAAGCCATGGTGTTTTCAATAACCACATATGCATGCGAAAGCTGGACAATGAATAAGGAAGACCGTAGAAGAATTGATGCTTTTGATTTATGGTGTTGGAGGAGAATATTGAAGGTACCGTGGGCTGCAAAAGAGCCAAGAGATCCGTTTTGGAAGAAGTGCAGCCAGAGTGCTTCTTGGAGGCCAAGATGGCCAAACTTCATCTCTCATACTTCGGACATATTGTCAGGAGGGACCAGTCGCTGGAGAAGAATGTTGTGTTTGGTAAGGTGGAGGGTCAGAGATAAAGAGGAAGACCCCCCAACAAGATGGCTTGGCCAAGTGGTGCAATGATGGATTCAAGCGTGGCAACAATAGTGAGGTTGCCCCAGGATTGGGCAGTGTTTCATTCTGCTGTGCATAAGGTTATTATGAATCGGCATCAACTTGATGGCACCTAACAACAACAAGACTTTCAACACAATATTGAAGAGCAGTGGTGATAAAGGGCATCCTTTGGAGTTCCTGTTCACAAAGGGAATGCTTCCAGTCACTCTGCGTTGAAAGAAATGTTGTTCATTGGATTTGTATATATGTTCCTAGTTATGTTGAGTAATTTCCTTTTAATTCCTATTTAGTTGAATATTTTTACCAAGAATGGATGTTAGATTTTTTCAAATGCCTTCTCTAAATAAATCATTATGGTCACATGATTCTTTTCATTTAAAAAAAGTAGTTATATAGTGGATTACTTTTTTTTTTTTAACAAACCATCCATGCATTCTGTTATCAATCCCACTTGGCCATGGTGTATTATATTTTTACTATGTTGAGTTCTATTTACTATGGTTTTGTTTAAATTTTTTGCATCTATACTCTGAAGAATTTTAGTCTACAATGTTCTGTTTTAATGATGTCCTTACCTGGTTTTGGTATGAGGGTTAATACTCACTTCATAAAATGTATTCATGAGTTTTCCATCCCTTTCTATGCTATGGAATATTTGGATAAAATTGGTGTGTACTCTTCGCTTAAATTATGTAAAATTCATAAGTAAAAACATCTGGGTTTGAACATTTTTTGTTTCAACGATACCATAATCCAAATGTATTGATTCTTTTCTAGTCTTCCATATTCATTATTTAACTTTTGCCTACTTATGAGGCAATGAAAAGTAAAATGGATTGAGTCAGGCACACTTTAGTTCCGAGTGAAATCTTTGCTTTTTAACAAAAGAGGTCTTTTGCACCAGATTTGCATAATGCAATATGTATTTTTTTTTAATCAACTGCTACTTTCATGAGTGTTGATTTTGAGTACAAGTAATTTAAAATCTTTTACAACTTCCATCTTTTCTCTGTTTATCAAGATGTTAATTATTGGTCTAATTGTAAGGAATCTAGTTACTGAGTTTCCTTTACATTGTGGTGCAATCCATTCTGAAGGCTGCAGTCTTTGATCTTCATCAGCAAGTGCTTCAAGTACTCTTCTGTTCCACCAAACAGGGTTGTTAAATCTTCCTCCAGTCCTACTGCCATCTTCTTTGTCATATAATACTACTTTTTGGATTATTTGCTCAGAATACAGATGGTATAAGTATGGTAAAAGTATACATCCCTGGCACACATCTTTCCTGATTTTAAACCATTCAGTATAACATTTTTCTGTTTGAACAACTGCCTCTTTGTCAATGTACAGGTTCTGCATGAGCACAATTGTTTTGAAGTACCCATTCTTTACAATGTTATCCATATCTTGTTCTGATTCACACAGTCAAATGCCTTTGAGTAGTCAGTAAAGCACAAATAAACATCTTCCTGGTGTTCTCTGCTCTCAGCCAAGATCCATCTAATGTCAGTAACGATATCCTTAGTTCCATGTCCTCTTATGAATCCTGCTTAAATTTTTGGCAGCTCTGTGTCAATGTACTGCTGCAACAGTTTTTAAATTCTCTTCAGGAAAATTTTACTTATATGTGCTATTAGTGATATTATTCAATGATTTATGCATGCGTAACCTTTCTTTGAAATGGAGACAAATATGGATCTCTTCCAACCAGTTGGTCAGGTAGCTGTTTTCCAAGTTTCTTGGAATAGATGTGTGAGTGTGTCAAGTGCTGCATAAGTTTGTTGCAAACATTTTCAAATTGTGTTCTGTCATTTCCTGGAGCCTTGATTTTTTTTTGCCGATGCCTGCAGTGCAGCTTGATTTTTTACCATATATGATTCCTAAATGTTTGAACATCAACCTATTTTTTTGGTACTGTTCTCTGTGTTTTCTGTGCATCATCTCTCTCTCTCTCTCTTTTTTTTTTTTAAAGAAAAATAAGTTTCTATTGTGAATTGAATGATAGTTTACATGGGAGAGCATCAGTTTTACATTCATCCTATCATATTTCATTACATTGCATGATTACAATTGCCTCCATGCATCATCATTCAAAAGCATTTGCTTCCAATCCCTGTTTTTTCTTTTTTTTTGGATGTACACTGAAGCACTTACGAATATATAACCATTTCTGTGCATCTTCTTTTGACCCCTTCCTTAGTCATTCAATATTTTGCTTGCATTTTTTCATCAGTTTTTTTGCAGCTTGAGAAATGCTTAGCATGTCCTTCCCTTTTGGTTTTCTAACTCCAGGTCTTTGCACATTTCAACATTATACTTTTCTCAAACAAGCCTTTGAAAATTTCTGTTCAGTTCATTGATTTCATCATTTCTGCCATTCACTCTAGCTTCTTATATTCAGGAACAAAGTCAGAGTTTCTTCTGACATACATTCTGGTCATCTCTTTCTTTCTTGTCTTTTTAATGACTTTGTGTTTAGAGGGGTTAGGACAGAAGGAGGAATGGAATAGGAAACACGTGTGGGGATTATAACCAATGACCTGGAACAAAATGTGTGTGTGAATTGTTAAATGGAAAACTGATTTGCTCTGAAAACTTTACCCAATTCACAATAGAAATTTTTTAAAATGACAAATGTCATTGTGTTGTTGTTAAGTGCTGCCGAGTCATATGGTTCCCAAAGCTGTAAATCTTCTCTTTTTCTCACTCTGCTGCCAACCCTGTGATTCACAGTCCAGTGCTTATCTGATAGCACTACCACACTCTCAAATAGCAAATGGATAAATAATATTCTGTTATGAAATCATAAAAAAAAAATAAGTTAAGAGTTCTTCCAGGCTTAGAGGGATTTACTCAAGCTATTGATGGCTAAGTAAAGTAAGAAACGGAAACAAGCATCTAAAATGATCCTATTTTTGCAATGTGAATAATTACTTTAAAACTCCATGATGTATGAGGCAAATATTTATTTATATGCAATAAAAGTTATTGAAAGACATGGGGAAAAAAAAGTAAGTACTAGCAATGACTTAATCATTGGTCTTGCAAATAAATTTCTAGCATTGTTTCTAGAAGTGAATATTATAAGTCCTCTTCCCTGTATAAGGTTTCTGAGGAGTGGCTGGTGAGCTTGAACTGCTAGCCTTGTGGTTCAAACTGACCTTGCATTCCAGCACATTAACCCACAGTGCCACACCACGACTGGAATTCTACATTTGATTTTTTTTCTTCATTTCTTTGGGAAATGCTAAGCATATTCTTTTCTTTCAGTTTTCAATTCTTTGCATAGTTCATTCTAACGCATTAACTTCTCAGTCCACTCTTTGGAATGTTCTGTTCAGCTCTTTTACTTTATCATTTCTTCCTTTCACTTTAGTTACTCTATGCATTAATGTGCTGGAATGCAGGGTCACTATAGGTGGGAACAGACTTGACAGCACTTAGCAGCAACAATAGTAATTTTACTTATTGTTGCAGGAAGGGGATTATAATCATTGAGATGTAACAAAGCATATAATTTGTTGAATGTAAAGCTGATGATCTTGTCTGTTAAACTTTATCCAATTCACAATAAAAATTTATGAAAGAAAGAAAATACCAAAGTTGATGTCACAAGAGACTCTGAAACTTGATCTTGAATATAGAACACCTAAAGTGACTGGAAAAAATGAAGAAGTTAAAGAGTTGAATAGAAAATTTCAAAGGGCAGCTCGAGAAGATAAAGTATTATAATGGAATGTGCAAAGACCTGGAATTAAATAATTAAAAGGGAAGAACAAAGTTAGCATTTTTCAAGCTGAGGGAACTGATGAAAAAATTCAAGCCTTAAGTTGAAATATTGAAGGTTCCTATGGGCATAATATTGAATGGCACAAGCAGCATCAAAAGAAGATGGAAAGAGGAGATGGAATGGGGGAAGGATCAGACCCTCCACAGACGGATGCCTGACCAATCCTCAGAGATAAAGGGGTGGCCATTCTTCTTTATTTATTTGTATCTGTTCATTGATCTCTCGCTGTCTGCACACCTCCATTCTGGTGGTGAGAGGGGCTTCCTAAGCGAGTGGACACTCCCCCCCCACCCCATGCGCACAGATTTCATCAAAATTTAAAGGAACAGTCTCCACTTAAAACCAAAAGGTAGCACAAAATGGCCACAGCCAGACCTGAATTGTTTATCACTAGGGAAAAACACTCAACAGGGGTTATGGAGCAGGAGAGACACAGACTAAAAGGAAACAGGCTGAAAATTAAATCCTGAGTTATGTCATAACAACCAACAGGGGAATCTTGAAATTTCTCAGGTGATCTTGAAGGCAAGAAACCGAAAGAGGTACATGAAAGACATACTCATATTTGGCTACAGATTTTTTTTCCCCTCTTCTCTCTTTTATGAGATTATAGACTACAGTATCCCATCTGTCTTTTTTGCTGTTGCTGTTTTGCTTTTTGGTCCCCTCTTTACCTTTAGAGGGCTCTTTCTGTCTCTACATTACCCAAGAAGAGACAGCAATTATGGTCATATAAACAAGCTACAATCACACCCTATAAAATCCCACCATCCAGGCACGAACCAATACCAGTTACTATACACCAGGTTGGCAGCCAACATCTGCAACCCTTACTCTGAGTCGAGTAATAAAAAGTGTGAAAAGGGAAGCCCATCTCCTGATCACTTCTACATGAAGGCAATCAGAAAGCATAAAAAAATCCCCAAACACACACTCATTTAAGTAGTAAGGCCACAGCTAAATACTGAATATGCCCAAGAAACAGAAACAGATGACCATATCAGCACATATCCAGAAATGAGATAAAGTGACTGACACAAATGAGCTGGAGGCAGACCTACATTCCGTATTGAAGAAGGGCAGTTTTTTGAAATGCCTGAGAAGGAATTCAGAAAAATGATAATAAAATGTATCAAAACACCTTACAGTGGAGTTGAGAAAAATAAGGAAGAAGTCAGGAAAGTGCTGCAGGAAAATGAATTGGAAACAATTCAAAACCTGCAAAAAGAGGTGCAAATGATTAATATTAGAATATCAGAAATGTACAATACACTGAAAGGGCAAATGAGTTGAATTGAAGAGATGGAAGCCAGAACTAGTGAGCTGGAAGACAAATCTATCAATACTACTAAGACAGCAGAGCAAGCAGAAAAAAGGATAAAAAAAATTCTGAAGAAGGTCTAAGATTCATGTTGGACAACATGAAGAGAAATAACTTAAGAATTATCAGCATTTTGGAAAAGGAAGAATCACACAAGTCCACAGAGGAGATAGTTGAAGAGCTTCTAGAAGAAAATTTCCCTAACATCCTGAAAAGTGAAAAAATAAGAATTCATGAAGCACAATGAACCCCAGGAAGAATAGACCCCAAAAGAAAATCACCAAGACATACAATAATCAAGTTCTCCAAAATCAAAGCTAAGGAGAGAATTCTGAAAGCAGCCACAGAAAAGAGAAGTGTTATCTACAAAGGCAAGCAAGTCAGATTAATCTTGGATCTCTTGGCTGAAACCATGCAGGCAATGGGGAAAAATATATTAAACCTTGAAGAAAAAAAAAAGCTGCCAACCAAGAATCCTCTACCCAGCAAAGCTGTCAAAGAAATATGATGGTGTAGTGAAAACATTCCAGTATAAACAGAAGCCAAGGGATTTTGCCAAAGCCAATCCTGTGCTAAAGGGAGTTCTGTGGTCTGAGAACCAAGAAGAACAGACAACAACCAGAGAATGATATACATGGCAGCACCACCCAGAACTCAATCAACAAATGGAACAGTCAAGAACAGAACAAAACTATAAGAACAAATTCAGAGAATCTGGGAGGTCAGTCTATGATCAAAACAATTACAATGTGAAAGAAGGTAAACACGTAGGAACAGAGATTCAGGTGGTGAGAAGGTCAGGTAGATTACAGGATAAAATAGACTGAAATAAATGGAGGGAAAAGTTAATAGAATATTAGGTAATCTCAAAGAAAATTAATAGTTCACAACATACCAAGAAAATTAAAATCCAAGAAGAACATGGAAACACTAAAACTATGAGGAAACTAACAAGAAAGAACACAAAAAAACATGAACTCAGCACAGGAAGACATGCAGAACAAAAAATCTAGCAGCACCACAAAACAAAAAACATAGTGATAGCAATTAATCCATACCTATCAATAATTACACTGAATGCATATGGATTAAATGCACTAGATAAGAGACAGAGAGTAGCAGAATGGATAAGAAAACAAGATCCTTCAGTATTCTGTCTGCAGGAGACACACCTTACACATAAGACAAAAACAGACTAAAAGTCAAAGGATGGAAAAAAATATACTAAGCTAACTGCAATTAAAAATGAGCAGAAGTAGCAATACTAATCTCTAATAAAATAAACTTTAGGGCAAAACCCAGCATAATAGATAAAGATGGACATTATCTCATGATTAAAGAGACAATTGAACAAGATGATATAACCATAATAAATATCTATGCTCCCAATGAAAGAGCTCCAAAATATATGAAGCAAACTCTAATGAATTTGAAGAAAGAAATAGACAAATCTACAATAATAGTGGGTGATTTTAATATACTGCTTTCAAAAATGGATAGAACAACCAGAAAGAAACTCAACAAAGACACGGAAGAACTAAACTACATAATCAGCCAACTGTATCTCAAAGATGTGCACAGAGCATTCAACCCAACAACAGCACAATGCACATTCTTTTCCAGTGCATGTGGAGCATTCTTCAGAATAGACCATGTGTTAGGCTACAAAACTAGCCTCCATAAATTTACAAACATCAAAATACTACAAAGCATCTTCTCAAACCACAGTGCTATAAAATTAGAAAGCAACAATAGGGAGACCAAGGAAACAAAGTCAAATACATGGAAACTGAATAACACCCTGCTGAAAAGCAACTGGGTAGTAGAAGAAATAAAACTTAAAAATTCCTAGAAACAAATGAGAATGAATACACACAATATACTATGATCTTTGGACTTAGCTAAAGCAATGCTGAGAGTACAGTTTATTGCAATAAATGCACACATCCAAAAAGAAAAAAGAACCAAAATCAACAGATCAACACAACATCTCCAACAATTAGAAAGATACCAGCAAAGTAAACATACAGTCAACAGTAGAAAGGAAATAATAAAGATTAGAGCAGAAATAAAAAACAGAAAAACTACAGAAAGAATCAACAGCATAAGAAGTTGGTTCTTTGACAGAATTAATAAAATTGACAAACCATTGGCAGACATAACAAAAGAAAAGAGGAAAAGACAAATAACACTCAAAAGAAACCACATGGGTGAAGCCACAACAGAACCAACAGAAATCAAAAGGATAATTACAGAATATTATGAATAGTTGTACTCCAATAAATGTGAAAAGCTAGAAAGATGGATACATTTTTAGAAAAGCACGACCTACATAAATTTACA
>NW_006408870.1:1438836-1439469 GCF_000296735.1 Chrysochloris asiatica | reverse complement strand
TATGGAGTGTAGGTCTACCTTCAGCTCATTTGTCTCAGTCACTTTATCTCATTTCTGGACATGTGCTGATATGGTCATCTGTTTATGTCTCATTTGTCTCCATCACTTTATCTAATTTCTGGACATATGCTGATATGGTCATCTGTTTCTGTCATATTCAGCAGTTAGCTATGATCTTAATACTTAGATGGGTGTGTATTTTGTTGTTTTTTTATGCTTTCTGATTGCCTCCAGGTAGATGTGATCAGGAGATGGACATCCCTTTTTACTCTTCTTCTTTTATCTCCATGGTTCTGTCAGGCATCCATGGCTGCTCTGATCCTTCCCCAGCTCTGTGTATCCCACGATGATGACTCTGGGAGCAGCTGAGCAACTTGGATTAGAAAGCACTGGATTTCTTGCTTCTGCTACAAATTCTACTGGCTGTAAACCTTTCAATGTTCTAAATATTCCTTTGTATGTGGTTCAGAGCTCTGGGACCATCCCCTGAGCATTCTTGGTCTGGTAGTTCTGTGTTGTTGCTGACGGAGCTCCTCAATGCATTTCTACCCTATCTGCCATCTTGTTTGCTCTCCCTTCCTTGTTTCTTATGCTAGTTTTTGCCTTAATGCCTACTTTATCATAAATTAATAT
>NW_006408870.1:1428877-1437586 GCF_000296735.1 Chrysochloris asiatica | reverse complement strand
GGAGTATAGCCAGAGTGCTCCTTAGAAACAATAAATCTCAAGTACTTTGGATATGTTATCAGAAGGGAACAATTCATGGAAAGGGACATCATGCTTGGTAATGTAATTTGTCAACAAAAACAAGAACTATTTCAATGAAATGGACTGACATAGAGGCTACAACAATAGCCTCAAGCATAAGAATGATTGTGAGGATGGCACAGGATTGTACAGTGGTTTGTTCTGTTGTGCACAGTGTCACTAAGTTGGATCTGACTCCATGATACCTAACAACTATCTAATTAGTCATTCTTCCTCTCTTTTTGTCTATACATTCTTTATCGCTACATTTTATTTTCCTTACTTTATTATTATTATTTTTTAGATGTGCTTTCTTTTTATCATTGGGATATCTTTACCTATTCTCCCACTTGACCTGAGTCATCTACTTGGGGGGGTGGGGTGGGGCTAAGCAACTCATTTTCCCTGTGAAGAACTTCAGGGTCCTTAGGGTACTGAGAAAACTTCAGGGATATTGTTAAATTAACGGATCAATTACCTCACCCTCAATTTCTTTGGGACTATTTCTATGTTATCGATCCAAGAGGCAGTGTTTCAAATTGGAAGTTTACATGGTTCTAGGAAGGAAGTCCACTGATCCCCTTTGAGAAACACTGGCTCAATATGGGCTGTGGGTCCATCTCACTCAGTCAATTTGCTATATAATGTTAACATATAATCTCTCTAAATTACAAAATCACTCATCCTTATAAAACAGAGATTCAAAAATACTTATTACTTTTTTTATTTTTAAGGTAAAGATGATAACACTTCTAAAGGCAGAGAAATGGGAGGTGCCCATTAAGTACATTTTCTTTTCTTGTTGTATTAGTATGCAGCAAATATGCTGTTGTTGTTAAGAGCTATTGAGTCAGTTCTGACACATAGGGACCCTGCATAGAATTTCTGAAGAGCTGCTGTATTTTTGAACTGCTGATCTTTCAGTTATCAGTTCAGTGCTTATCCTACAGTGTCACACTAGGAATAGTGTAACTATTTTATAGATCTCATTCTAAAATAACCAGTGAAGGGTCTACCACTAATAGCAATGCTTCACAAGTGACAAAAATACATGAATGGAGGCATAATCATTCTTTTATTTTGACTAGTAACTGGAAGGTAGCCAGCAAGGACATGAATAATTCACTCATGTAACAAGTATTTGTATGTGTAGCTACTGTTCTGGATGCAGGAAGGAGCAGATCAGGAGCAAATATCCACTGGCATGAAACTGAAACCCATTTCTATAGGGAGGAGAAAACACTAAAGAAAATTATAAAGAAAACTGTACCATGTGTTAAAATGTGGTAAAGAGACATGGCAATGTGAAGAACTCCACGCTTCAGTCATCCCACAAAAATACCAAGATAAAATGAGCAAAAATTTTAGACTCAATGGTATCAAAAGTGAAAAGGTTACAACAATTAAGCAAATGTTGAATCTTGAAAAAACAACATGTAATATGAGACAAGCTGTGATTTCTACTCACTTGTACCCCACCCTCTCCTCTTCTTAGCATGGACTTTTCAAAGCAGTTGTCCATGGTCACAGTAGAGAGCCTTTGAATGTCTTTATAGTTTTAGGTTTTACTTTTATGTCTGTGATCCATCTTCAGTTTGTTTATGTGTTGGGAGTCGATATAGATGTTGTTTCATTTTTTTTGCAAATGGGTATCTCAATTCTGTATCATTGGTCTATGTGTTTGTGATTATACCAGTACCCAGCTGTTTTCAATACTATGGCTGTGTAATAGGCTTTGAGACTGGGATATGAGAAGTTCAAATCAGAGCATTGATTTTAGGGGAGGGTCCTTCTTTGTTGGAAATCCTTGGAGTTCCTTGGCTTTTTTTTTTTTGGCATTTCTTGGCATTGCTTGGTGTCTGTCTTCCTACTCTGTGACTATGTCTATGTCTATCTGCCTGTTCATAAGCACCGCTTAGAACTCATTCTGTTGTTGTGGTTATTAAATGCATTGAGTCAGTTCCGACTCAAAGTGACCCTGTATAGTGTTTCTGAGGAGCAGTTGGTGGGTTTGAACTGCTGACTTTGAGGTTAGCGGCCAGTGCTTATCCTATAGCACTAAACAGGACTCCATATATTTTTTGGAGGTGGAGGGAAGACAAAATTCAATCTATAATACAATGAAACCTAGTATAGCCTTGCACATCTTGACCATTTTTAATAGATATAAGCAACCCTTATGGCTTAATTGAAGCCTTGGTAGTACAGTGGTTAAAGTGCTTGTCTGCTACCTGAAAGTTCAGCTATTTGAACCCCAGCCACACTGCGGGAGAAAGATGTGGCCCTCTGCTTCTGTGAAGATTTATAGCCTTGGAAACCCTATGGGACAGTCCTACTCTGCTCTATAGGCTTGCTATAAACTGGAATTGAATTGATGGCAGTCGTAGGTTTTCCTTGTGTGTGTGTCTCAATGGTTAGGTGCTTAGCTGCAGATTGAAAGGTCAGTGGGTGGAGCCTACCAGTGGCTCTTTGGAAGAAAGACCCGCTTATCAGTTCCTGTAAAGATTATAACCTAGGACACCCTACAGGGCAATACTATTCCGTCCTATAGACTTACTATGAGTTACAATCAACTACACAGCAATGGGATTCTGGCAGCACAGATATGCTTGTATTGGTTTCCAAATAACAGAGGCAATTCTCTAAAAAAGGGAATTTGAACTATAGGAAATTATATTATCCAAGATCAAAAATCTTATTTAACACAAAGTCTATTTAAACAATTCCTGAAATAAATAATTTATTGTAGATGCAGTATTTTAGGCACTTAATGATATATGAGGCACATATTTTGGAGATGGGATTTTTGGGGCTCTCATATTTCTCAAAACCTATACTGTTACAGTATTTTCTTATTAAGTGATAGGTGTTTTGAGCATACAATACATTGATTAAGTGTCCTTTCACAAAAGGAAATTGTCATATCTCAGTTCTTCATCTGCAGATCCTCCATATTCTTTCCAGGTGTCTTTTCAGAGCTCTTTTCACATCCTTATTCCTCAATGTATAAATGAAGGGATTGAGGGTGGGTGTGATTATGGAATAGAATAGGGATATAAACTTGCCTTGCTCTTGGGAGTAACTGGAAGGGGGCTGCAGATACATGTACATGGCAGGTAGGTAAAAGAGGGAGACCACCACCAGGTGTGAAGAACATGTCCCAAAGGCCTTGTGTCGTCCCTTTGAGGATTGGATCCTGAGCACTGCTCGAGCAATGAAGCCATAGGAGAGAAGAATAAGAGCTAGGGGGACTACCACAAAGAAGGCCACCAACACAGCCAATGTTGCATCGTTCACAGCTGTGTCAGCACATGAAAGCTTAATCATGGCTGGCACCTCACAGAAGAAGTTGTTTAGCACTTGTTCCCCACAGAAAGGCAGCTGCACTGTCAAGACCACCTGAACTAGGGAATTGCCAAAGCCACTGATCCAGGCCACTGCCACAAGCTGCTGGCAGAGAGGGCGACGCATGATAACAGCATATCGGAGGGGCTCGCAGATGGCCACATACCTGTCCAAGGCCATGGAAGCCAATACAATGCACTCAGTACAACCCAGCCAATGGAAAATAGCATACTGAACTGTGCAGCCACCATAGCTTATGGTCTTTCTTGAACTGCCCATGTTGAACAGCATCTGTGGAACTGTGGTGGTGGTATAGCAGAGATCCAGGAAGGACAGGTGGCTCAGGAAGATGTACATTGGACTCTGGAGCTGAGGATCTATCCGAGACACCACAATGATTGCAATGTTGCCCAACACAGCCAGAATGTAAGACACTAGAAGGACGACAAAAAGAGGAAGTTCCAGCCATGGCCTGTCAGAGACCCCTAGCAAGATGAAGTTCTTAGGGGAATCCTCCAAGAAACTATGGTTACCACTTCTCATGCTGATGTATTATCTGGCATCTGTAATGAATTGGAAATATTGGAATGAAGCAAAACTGAGAGGAGGAATTAATGTTCCTCATTCCTGCTTCCATCCTTTGTAATTAAGGTTGAACTGTATCTGATCTTCTTTACCTTGTAGAGACACATGAATAGAACAGTCAGACCAGGGGCCAGGGCAGCAGCATCTATGTCCTTTCTTTATCTTCTATTCTGTGACCTTGATTATACCATTTAATATTTCTGAACCCCAATTTCTGCATCTGTGAAATAAGGAGAAAATTCCTACTTTAAATGTGGAACTTGGGGAAGATAAAGTGACATTACTTATATAATAGAAGAATCATTATCACAATTATGACACATTTCTTCCAATTTAGTTAAAGCTGATAATGTTCCCATCATTAGGAAGCTTGACTTCCCCCTAAATACATACGGGAAGTAATTCTTTACTTTCTTCTTGTTATTGTTGTTAAGTACCATCAAGTTGGCTCTAATTTATAGCAACTTTTTATAAGGCTTCCAAGGCTGTAAATCTTTATGGAAGTAAAAAGCTTTATCTTTCTCCCATAGAGCAGCTGGTGGCTTCTAACATCTCACCTTGTGGTTTGCAGTTCAGTGCTAATCCTACAGAGCTACAGATGGTGTGGCACTATAGGATCAGCACTGGACTGAAAACCACAAGGTCAACAGTTCAAACCCACCAGCTACTCCTCATATATAGTGTCGTTATGAGTTGGAACTGAGTTGATGGCACTTAACAACAAAACAACATATATGGAATTCTAGTGTGGTACTGTGGATTAGCACTGGACTGTGAACCACAAGATCAGTAATTCAAACCCAGCTGCTCCTGGGAAATCCTATATAGGGTCGCTATGAGTTAGAATCAACTCTATGGCACTTAACAACAATGTTTATGTTTTTTATATTGTTTATCCTATTCAGGAAGTTAAACCAAAAGAACTTTATATTTTAAAGATTAGTATGGATGAGAAAATATATATACAAATTTCAAATTAATTAAAAGGAATTCTTAAGAACTTAACATGTTTTTAAATGACTCTGTATTATACATAGGGAAAAGTTTCCATAATGAAAATGAAAATAAAATGATAAATGAAAATGAAGATAAAATATCTCTGCTTTATGAGCAAGAACTATAAATATTTTTTAAAGTTTTTAAAGTACTTATTGTTTTACAAGGACAGGAAAATTTCCATGACAGTGTGAGTATGGGAAAAAAATTCATGAGGCTTCTCTTAGTCATTAACTGGACTTAACAGAATTTAAAACAAAAACAATTGTGTGCATAAAGGGAGAAGAGCAAGAGCAGAATGTGGAACCCTATACAGAGAAGCAGCGACACCAGAGATGGAAGCAGAGGTGATGATGTGGAGAGTTAGAGCAGCTGAGGACTCCAGACTCATGGAAAGAGAAAGGTTGCATGCTGGTGTCCAGGAAGCAGACTTTCAGAATGTGCCCTTTGGTTCTGCATCCAAACAAACAAACACAAACAACACAGAGGGAATAGCAGCAAATAATGTTGAATGATGATGTACGGAGAGGATTGTAATCATTGCAATGAAATGAAATACAATAGGATGAGTGTAAAACCAATGTTCTCCCATGTAAACTATCACTCAATTTGCAATAAAAACAATAAAACAATTGTGTGAATGAGAAAAAAAAAATGTACAATTTCTACCATTCATGAATAGGATTTTAAAGGGTTTTACATAATTTTCAATATACTCATTATATCAATATCTTCAGTGGTTAGGCACTGAACACCTTATGAATAACAACAGAACACTGTTTGATATAATGCTGGAAGATGAGTCCCTCATGCTTGAATGCATTTAAAGTACAACTGAAAAAAATCATAAAAAAATGAAATGGAATGCATAAAGATGGATATATTAGGCATTATTGAACTGAAAGGAACAGATATTGACCATTTTTAATCGGGCAATTATATGGTTTACTATGCCAGGAGCTAAAAACTGAAGAGCATTTCACAATGTATCTTGAAATACAATGCTGTCTGTGATAGAATAATGTCAGTACAACTAGAGGAAAGACTAGTGCATATGACTTATTAGAATTACACACTAATCACTAAAGTCAATGATGACGACATTGAAGAATTCTGTCAACTGTTGATTATAATGTGACAGTTGGAAACAAAGAGAAAGGAACAGTATTTTCTTCAGCTTCACCCTGAACTTGCATGTGAATAATTGATAGTGTGTTCCATAGTCTGCCCCTGGCCTTGTTTGGCTGATGATATATAGCTTTTCGGCTGTCTCTTTCCACAGGTGCAGTCAATTTGATTTCTATGTATTCCATCTAGTGAGGTCTATGTGTATAGTCATCTTTTGTGTTGTTAAAAAAAAGTATTTGCAATGAAATCACTATTCTTGCAAAATTCTATCATGCGATCTCCCCCATTGTTTCCATTTCCAATGCCATATTTTCCAACTATTGATCCTTCTTTGTTGTTTCCAACCTTTGCATTCCATTCACGAGTAGTTATCAATATATTTTGATTACATGTTAGATCAATTTCAGATGGAAGAAGTTGGTAGAATTCTTCAATTTCATTGTCATTGGCTTTTGTGGTTGTTGCACAAATCTGAATAATAGTGGTATTAACTAGTCTTCCTTTAGACTTATGGGTACTATCCTATCCTATCCCAGACAGCAATATACTGATGTACTTTTTTTGATGATGAATGCAGTGCCATTCCTCTTTAATTTGTCATTCCCAGCATAGTAAACCATGTGATTGTCAGATTAAAAATGGTCAATACTAGTCCATTTCACCTTACTGATGCCAGGAAAGTGATGCTCATATGTTCCATTTCATTTTTAACAGCTTATCAGTTTTTCTAGATTCATACTTCATATATTCCATGGTTTGATTATCAATGAATTTTTACAGCTGTTTCTCTTCATTTTTAGTTGTGCCCCATCAGCAAATAAATTTCCCGAAGTCTTTATTGTATTTGCATTAACATGGTTAACTCTGTTTTGAAGAGGCAGTTCTTCCCTAGTCATATTTTGAGTGCCTTCCAACCTGAGGGACTCATTTTATGCCACTGTATTTGATACGATTCTCTTGCTCTTCATCATGTTTCAATACTCAATATTCTGGTGCTATCTGACAGTGTCCCACTGTTATCATAAGGTTCTCAGTGACTAAATATTTGGAAGTAGTCTGTCTCTCCTTCTTTCTAGTCTATCTTAGCCTGGATGCCCTGCTGAAACTACCATGAGTGATCTTGCTGGTATATAAAATACCAGTCGTATAGCTTCCAGAATCACAGCAATATGCAAGCCACCACAATATGACAAATTGACAGACAAGTGGTAGGATTTAGTTATGGAAGATTACAAAAAACTGAACATAAAATTTTCACCACTTGAAGAAAGGTCTTGATTGTCATAAAACATGTATTTCTTAGAGTTGTCTACTACTCAGATTTCCTATGTTGTTAATCCATGCAAGTCAATTTCTGCTCATAGAACCAGTGGGAAAGAGTAGAACTGTCACATAGTGGTTTGGTGGCTGTGATCTTTATGGGAACAGATCACCAGATTTTTCTCTCACAGAGCTTGAACACATTTAACCTGAATTTACAGATCATCTCATGAACAGATTTGAAGCATTAGACACTAATGACCAAAGACCAGAATAGTTGTGGGATGACATCAAGTGCATCATATAGGAAGAAGGCAAAAAGTCATAAAAAAAAGACAGGAAAGAAAGAAAAGGCCAAAATGAATGTCAGAAGAGACTCTAAAACATGCTCTTGAGTATACAGATGTTAAATAAAATGTCAGAAATGAGGAAGTAAAAGCACTGAACAGAAAGTTTCAATGGCTAGCTCAAGAAGACAAAGTCAAGTGTTGTAAAGAAATGTGCAAAGACTTGGCATTTGGAAACTGAAAGGGAAGAACATGCTCAGCATCTCTTATGCAGTGAGAACTGAAGAAAAAATACAAACCTCAACTTTCAGGTTTGAAGGAGTTTATGGAAAACATATTGAATGAAGCAGAAAACTTCAAAAGACATGGAAACTATACACAGTCATTTTACCAAAAAGACATTGTCGATATTCGACTATTGAAAGCAGCAGCATATCAGCAAGAATTGATGGTACTGAAGGGAGAAGTCCAAGCTATACTGAAGGTATTGGCAAAAAGCAAGTCCCCAGGAATTGATGGAATACAAATTGAAATATTTCAACAAACTGATGTATCATTGGAGGTGCTCACTCATCTATGCCAAAAAGTTTGGAAGGGTTATACCTGGCCAAATAATTGAAAGAGGTCCATATTTGTGCCCCAGTCCAAAAAAGGTGACGCAACGGAATGTGGAAATCACTGAACAATATCATTAATATCACATGCAAGTAAAATTTTGCTGAAGATAATTTTAAAAACTACTGCAACAGTACATTGACTGGGAACTGCCAGAAACTCAAGCTAGATTCAGTAGAGGACATGGAACTAGGGAATCATTGCTGATGTCAGATGAATCTTGGCTGACAGCAGAAAATGCCAGGAACATGTTTACTTGGGCTTTGTTGACTAAGCAAAAGTTTTTGACTTGATGTTGACAAACTTTGAATAACATTGCAAAGAATGGGTATTCCAGAACACTTGATTGTGCTCCTGAGGAACCTGCACGTAGATCAAGAGGCAGTCATTTGTACACAACAAGGGGATATTGAGTGCATAAAATTCAGAAAAG
>NW_006408870.1:1423890-1426803 GCF_000296735.1 Chrysochloris asiatica | reverse complement strand
ATTTTGTTTCAGATCAAAGCTAGAGTTTGATTCCATGAAATGAATCATTTGAACCAACTGATGTGGCTTCACACAGGGTATTAGCTGCTTATATTATTGTTGTTAAGTGCTGAGTCACTCATAGCAACCCTGTATAGGGTTTCCGAGGAGCAGCTGGTGAGCTTGAACTGTTGACTTTACGGTTCAAACTGACCTTGTATTCTCGTGCATTAACCCACAGTGGCACACCAGGACCCCTAGCTGCCTATGTTGTTGTTGTTGTTAAGTGCCGTCGAGTTAATTCCAACCCGTAGTTTCTGAGTAGCAGCTGGTGAGTTTGAACCACCAACCTTGTGGTTCAAACTGACCTTGCAGCCCAGCACACTAACCCACAGACCAATACCAGGACTCATAGCCTACAGACCATCAGATAACTCAATCCCTGACCTGGTTCAGCACTGGCTCTACATATCTAGTGTTTACTTTTTACAAGCACATGCATGACTCTTTATTAATCATCCTGTAGAGTAGATCTGGCAGTGTAATGGTTACAAATCGGGCTGCTAATCTCAAGGTCAGCAGTTCAAAACTACCAGTGGTTCCACGGGAGAAAGATGAGGCTTTTTGCTCCTATAAAGATTTATAGACTCAGAAACCCTATGCAGGGTTGCTGCTATGAGTTGTACCCAACTCCATGGCACATAACCACTGCCATAGAATTGAAACATATTACCTAATAGAAAACTCAGTAATATGCTATATTCCTATTGTATGCTAATAATTTCCAACATGTTAATTTTTGTTTTCTGTGTAGATTTTATTTTTTTAAAAAAACAGTTAATTTATGCCAGAAATACAGATTTAACTTAAAAATTTAATAGTTAAAGCCATTTCCTAAATGTTTCCCTGTTCTAGACTGTACATAGAGTCCTTAACCATCAATTACTCATCCTAGTGTTGGGGGGAAAGGGAAAAGGACACGTGGAGGAGCTGGGACAGGCCAGTCACTTGGTGAGCTTGCTGGCTGCTGCAAGCTGATCTGTGCCATGTGGCCCAGCACCACCAATGTAGTGGATGCCACACCTGCTCCCCACTCACATTCCATGGCCTTTTAATTTTGTGTGACTATTTTGATTTACTGCTACTATTTACCTCAAAACTTGCTTTCTCTGTGATTTGATACTATTTAAAGTATCTACTTATCTAGTCCTCCCTTGCCACTAGCATGCTAAGATTAGTATTAAGATAGGATTCAGGTTCATCAAAAATATTGAGATGCAGAGGAAAAGAGGTTCAGGATTCCCATACACTCTGGGCAACAGCTACCCTTCGAAATACTGCTTAATCAATGAATCAATAGCCAAAATGCATTGACCTGAATGTCTTCTCTTTGGCACAAAGTATTGTTAGTTAATTCCACAGCCTATTGACATCTCCTTCACTTTGAATATGTTAATTTGTCTGTAGTTGAGGACTAATCACTTACCTCCAAGGCTCCTGGGCTTGTACTAAAGGGCTCAGCTAAGAAATGCAGGCTTTATTAGCGGTTGGTGTTCTTATCTTGGGAAATATGTCTTGGGACTGAGTCACTGGGAATGCTCTCCCTATTCTAGAAAGACACAGCCAGCCCAGTTTCTCTGATGAGACTGCTGGGATCTCCCTTACCTGAAACTTGTCCCTGTGCAGGTGTAGATAGATTATTCCCAATAAAGATGAAAAACTTGACTTCCATGGCAAAACACTCACTGGGGAGAGTCAGCGCTTATGTGGTCTTTTCCCTGTTGGCTGGCAAACTTTGAAGTTCTGCTTTAGCTATGGCCCCAGGAGCATCCTCAGGGACTTTGAAATACTGTAATGTGAGCCTTCAGATGAATTAAAATAGCTTCAGAGGATAAGATTTTAAGCAACAAACAATGTCCATGTTCTTTTTCTGTCCATTTCAAAATTCCATCTCAGGATTAACTTGACCTGTTCTCCAATATACCTCATAGGAACTCTGTTGTTTCTCTCCAACTTCACACTGAGAGTAGCATCTTTTTCTCATGTGCTTGGGAATTTATCCCTGACGTTTTGTTTAATTAGTGTCTGAGGGGTTACTTGGTAATGGATATAATGTGTGAGCCCACAGTACTTGCATTTAAATGGTAAGTACTAGAAGACTGAAAGAAAAAAAGCAAAGGAAGTAGACCAATAATCATGAATGAAAAGTGTGTTTTTTAAACTCTGTAGGGAGAGAAGCAGATGCTGTAGAGTCAGAACAGAGGAATACATTAGAGTGTGGGCCTTGAAACAGTCTTCAATATGAAGCTTAACCACTCACTGTCCATGTGTTGTTGAGCAAGTGACGTAACCTCTCTGTGCTTTGCTTGTGCTATCTGTGAAATACAAGAACCACTAGTGTTGTTGTTAGGTGCTGTTGAGTGGGTTCTGACCCATAGCAACCCTATGTAAAACAAAGAGAAACACCTTCAGGTCTTGTACTATCCTAACAATTGCTGCTATAATTGAGCCCATTGCTGTTGCCACTGTGCCAATCCCTCTCACTGGTGGTCTTCCTCTTTTTCTCTGATCCTTCAGTTTACCAAGCATGATGTCCTTCTCCAGGGACTGGTCTCTACTGATAATACGTCCAAAATATGAGAGATCGAAGTTTGGTCATCTTTGTTTATAAGGAATATTCTGGTTGCAATTCGTCCAACAAAGATTTGTTTATTATTCTGGCAGTCCATTGTACTATTAATATTTTTCTCTAACACTATAACACAAATGCATCAGTTTTTCTATGGTCTTCCTTATTCATTGTCCAACTTTCACATGCATAAGAGGTTATTGAAAATGCCATGGCTTGGGTAGGCACACTATCCTCAAACTGACATCTATGCTTTGGACTACTTTAAAGTAGTCTTGTGCAATAGATTTGCCTAATGCAATACA
>NW_006408870.1:1421051-1423140 GCF_000296735.1 Chrysochloris asiatica | reverse complement strand
TTTGATAAATTTCAGACTGAAGAAGTTGGTAGAATTCTTCAATTTCATCATTACTGGCTATAGTTATTGGTGCATAAATTTGAGTAATAGTGGTATTAACTGGTCTTCCTTGCAGGCATTTGGATATTATCCTATCTCAGATGGCATTTTGCTTCAAGATAGATCTTGAAATAGGAATGTGATACCATTCCTATTTGTCATTTGTATTCAATTTGTCATTTCTAGCATAGTAAACCATGTGATTGTCAGCCTCAAAATAGCCAATACCAGTTCATTTCAATTCACTAATGCCTAGGTTTTCAACCTTTATGTGTTGCATTTAATTTTGGACAACTTCTGATTTTCTTAGATTCATACTTCATACCTTCCATGTTCCAATTATTAATGGATGCTTCCAGCTATTTCTCCTCATTTTGAGTTGTACCCCATGAGCAAATGAAGGTCCTGAAAACTTTACTTCAGTCATTTTATCACAGTCAAATCTACTTGGAGGAGACAGTTCTTCCCAAGTCATATTTGAGTACCTTCCAACCTGAGGGACTCATCTTTGGGCATGCTATCTGACAATATTCTGGTGCTATTCATAAGATTTCAATAGTCAATCCTCTGGTGTTATCTGACAGTGTTTTACTGCTATTTATAAGGCGTTAAGTGGCTAAACATTAGGAAGTAGGCTGCTTCTCCTTCTTTTGAATTTGTCTTTATCTGGAAGCTCAGCTGTAACCTGTCCACTATGAGTGAACTTGCTAGCATTCAAAATCAATGTCATAACATTGATATCACAGCAACATACAAATCAACATAATGTGACAAACTGATAGATGAATGTTGGAGAAAATCTCTAGATAATTTTGTTCATTTATTTTAATGTTATTTAACAATGGATGGTGATTAAAAAAAATAAGTAAAGGACTTTTGGAGGCAAATTAACTGGATTCAAATCCCAGCTTCCACTCATTAACCATTTGATCTTGAATGAGTTTCATAAGTCTACTGAGATTTAGTCTCCATATCTATAAGCTAGAGCTATTAATAGCTAAATTCTCTGTGTTTCTAAAATAAATGAAATAAGAAAAGCAAAAATATTAATATAATCTCTGGCATGAACTTACTACATTTTAGTCTATATATTCTTTCTTTCCCCCTCTTCAGTTATTCCTACCTAAATTTCTATCTCTTTCCATTCTTTCCTTCTATTTTACCCTTTCCTTTACACTCATTAATACAGTTGTAAAGAGTGCTTAATATGTGTGATACACTATGGCAAATGTTGATAAAGTATAAACAAAACTGTGCCTTCAAGAAAATTCACTAGTTTTTGGGTACCTCTCCAGAATAGGCAAAAGGGCATTGTAGAATCTAGTCCCTTATGGCATATAAATAGCGCTTATCTCTTAATTTCTGAAGTATATTATAAATACAAAATAATGATTCACTAACACCATAAGAATAACAGGATTGTTTTTGTGGGATGTGTTTCAAATATGAACCTCAAGATAAGTTTTGTGTTTTCAATCCTGGTGTGGTGCTGTAGAATAAACAATGGACTGATAACCTTAAAGGTGGTTCAAGCCCAATAGCCACTCCTCTGAAACCCTGGACAGTGTCACTATGAGTTGGACCTAACTTGATGGCTCTTAAAAACAACAACACAGCAGTGTTTTCAGATTGACCAAATAGGAAAATTCAAATGGGAACAAAAATAAAGGCTTAAACTATAAAGTGACAGGAATGAAGAAATACAAATTAAAATCAAAATAAAGACTAAAGATTTAATTAAAGAAAGAAAAAGAATAAGAAAACTGGTAAAAGGAAGTAGTAGAATGAATAAATGTACTATTTATGAGAAAATAGCATAACAGATAATTCATCACGACAGATTTTTAATTTGTGTTTGTACAGAATTCTGCTTTAAAAATAATTTTACAATCATTCAAGACTAGATTTGCATTGTCTTTATAGATAATTCTTAATGTTTTACTGATTATAAGTATTAGAAATTTTCCCAGAACAATTAATATAAATTTATTTATAGATTGTTGCTAAAATTATTCTATATTTAATGAAGTCCAGTGGTTTAAAACAACAA
>NW_006408870.1:1419929-1420591 GCF_000296735.1 Chrysochloris asiatica | reverse complement strand
AAGCCTCATCTTTCTCCCGTGGAGCAGCTGGTAGTTTCGAACCGCTGACCTTAAGGTTCGCAGCCCGATTCGTAACCACTACGCTACCAGAGCGCTTTTGTGATTAATTATACACAGCAATTGAAATGGCCTGGCTTGGGCCAGGTAACCTTGGTATTCCAACTGATATCTTTGCTTTTTAACATTTTGGAAAAAGCTTTTTTCACAAGTTTTGATTTTGTTACTGTTGCTTCCATGGGCATTTTTTTTTTTTTTGATACCACCACTGAACTGTCAGATTTCATATTGTGGTGGCTTGCATGTTACTGTGATGCTGGAAGCTATGCTACCGGCATATTAAATACCAGCACAGTCACCCACAAAGGAAAGGTTTTATCTGAGCTTCCAGATGAAGACAGACTTAGAAGAAGGAGAAATAAACTATTTCCAAATATTTAGTCACTGAAAACCTCTGAACAGCAGTGGAGCACTGTCAGACAGCACCAGAAGATTGAACATTGAACATTATCAACACTAGAATATTGTCAGATATATTGCCAGAAGACTAGACCCTCAGGTTGGAAGGCACTTCAAGTAGAGTTGACTGTGATGACTCAAATGGAGTAAAGCTTTTGGGATCATCATTGCATTATGGGGCACAACTCAAAATGAGGAGAAACAGC
>NW_006408870.1:1395376-1397094 GCF_000296735.1 Chrysochloris asiatica | reverse complement strand
TTAAATCAGTAAGTATTTTAAGTCCTCTTCATTTTCAGCAAACAAGGTAATATTATTTACATATCACAGGTTGTTAATGAGTCTTCCTCCAATCCTGATGCCACATTTTCCTTCATATAACCCAGCTTCCAGATTATTTGCTCAGCATAAAGGTTGAATAAGTTTTGTGAAAAAATACAATCCTTTTGCACACCTTTCCTAATTTTATACCATTCAGTATTCCAATGTTCTGTTCCAACAACTGCCTCTTGGTCTATGTATAGGTTTCTCATGAGCACAATAAAGTATTCCGGAACACTCATACTTCACAATGTTGCCCATAGATTGTCAAGATCCACACAATTGAAGACCTTTGCATAGTCAATGATGCACAGGTAAACATCTTTCTGATATTCTCTGCTTTCGACTAAGATCCATCTGCCATCAGCAATGATATCCCTTATTCCACTTCCTCTTCTGAATCAGGTTTGAATCTCTGGAAGTTCTCTGTCTATGTATGGTTGCAGCCACTTCTGTATTACCTTTAGTAAAACTTTACTCGCATGGGATATCTGATGATGATCAAAGATATCTAATGATTTCCACTTTTTTAACAGCTTGTGATATGCAGGTGATACAACCTTTTTTGCTGAAAGCAAAGAGGACTTAAAATACATATGGATGAAAGTCAAAGTCCACAGTCTTCTTTATGGCTTGCATCTTAATGGAAAGAAAACAAAAATCCTCTCCATTGGGCCAATCAATAACATTGTGATAAACAGAGAAAAGATTGATATTTTCAAAGATTTCGTTCTGCTTGGATTCACCATCCACACACATGGAAGCAGCAGTCAAGAAATTAAATGATGGATTGCATTAGACAAATCTGCTGCACAAGAACTAATTAAATTGTTTAAGAGTAGAGATGTCAGTTTGAATACTAAGGCCCACCTGACTGAAGCTGTGGTATTTTCAATAGCCTCATATGTATGTGAATGTTGGACAATGAGTAAGGAAGACTGTAGAAGAACTGATGTACCAAGGACTGCCAGAAGAACCAATAAATATGTGTTGGAAGAAGTACATGCAGAATGTTCCTTAGAAGCCAGTATGGCCTGACTTCATTTCTCATTTTTTAGGTCATATTATCAGGAGGATTCAGTCCCTAGAGAATGACATCATTTATGGTAAATGGAGGGTCAGCAAAAAATAGAGAAATCCCCAATGAGATGGATTGACACAGTGGCAGCTGCAATAGACTCAAGTGTAGCAACAATTGTGAAGTTGATGCATTCTAAAACAACATTGTGAACCAATATCCACTACTTGAAAAAAATTCTTTCTCAGAAACAAACTCTTACTTTGAGAAGGATCTTCCTAGTGTACTTTTGGAAGACTCTTGTTCAATTTCCCATTAAATGCTCTGAGGTACATTTAACTTTAATGCTTTTCCTTTTTCTTGGAAAACAAGTTAGAGTTAATAACTGTGACAGCAATGTAGTTTTCAGCAAGTTTGCTACACTCTCTCCCCATAGAAAGAAATATGTCAAAGGTTACAATGCATGGTACATGTTATGCTTACAGAATTTCTAAAAAAAATTAAAAAGTGTCTGCTGTTTAAAGTAATTAAAAATAAGACATGACCCTGCTAGAGAGTAAGATCCCCTAAGAACTTGATTGAACCTCAGCATAGTGATCCTGCTTGGTCACCTTAGAGCAGGTGGTGGGCCGGCAACGTC
>NW_006408870.1:1387566-1393336 GCF_000296735.1 Chrysochloris asiatica | reverse complement strand
GTAATATATTAATTGAAAAAATGTATTTTTTTATTATGAGAATGAAATTATTGTAAAAAATGAACGATCAAAAAGGAACAGAGGGTACTGATGAACTAAGCCTATGGTAAAATATAGGGTGGCATGGTGTTGAATAAGCAGAGTGTTTGTGAATTACTGAGAGGTAGGAGAGGGTTAAAAGAACTTGTGTAAGAGGTATAATGAATCCAATAGAAGTCTCATTTGAAAGTCTTGGTTTTTTTGGTTTTTTTTTTTTTTATCACATTTACTTTGATGGCACCAGGTAAAGAGGAACAGTTTGAGTAGGGAATTTGAAAAAGATAATGTCATTAATCCTCCCACAGAAGTGTGAACATTGTTACTTGTTATGTCCACTGAAAACAGGGCTTTGGGTGAGAGTAAAGAAGGTATACAATTACTCTATTTGAAATTTCAAAAGATAACATTTTCTGGTAAGACGAATTTCTACATCAACAAGATGGCTTATAATGATATATGGGCATCTTTCCCTGGAGCTTTTGGACACTTATATGGAAGTATGCAAGTACCAATAATCATTGAAGGTTTGCCTATGGTTGTTCTGAGATGCAGGATTTTAATGGCCTTTACGCTATTTAGGCTTTTACCCTCCCTGGGATTGTAGGATCCTCTTCAATGCCCTCTTCACATCTTTATTTCTTAAGGTGTAGATGAGTGGGTTGAGCAGTGGGGTGATAACACAGTAGAAGAAGGACATGAATTTGGCCTGGGTGCTGTTGGCTGGGGGCTGAAGGTACATGTACATGGCTGGCCCATAGTACATGATGACAACAACCATGTGGGAACTGCAGGTACTGAAGGCCTTGTATCTTCCTTTAGCTGAAGGTAACTTCAGCACAGCCTTGGCAATGAAGGTATAGGAGACCAGCACAAGAAATGGAGCCACCAGTACAAAGGGGATGGCTCCCACAGCTAAGGACAGGTCATTAGCAGTGGTGTCTTCACAGGCTAGCTTGATCAGAAGAGGCACCTCACAGAAGAAATGGTCTAGGGTGTGATGACCACAACGTTGAAGTTGGAGGGTGAGGGTGGCTTGGAGTAGAGAATTGGCTAAGCCACTGGACCAGGCTGTGACTGCCAGCAGTACACACACCTGAGAACGCATGATAAGTGTGTACTGGAGTGGCCGGCAGATAGCCACATAACGATCAAAGGCCATCATTGCCAGTAAGGCACATTCAGTGCATCCTGTCCAATGGAAGAGGTAGGCTTGTGTGATGCAGCTCCAGTAAGCAATATTTTTTTCTGGTCCCCAGAGGTTAACCAGCAACTGGGGCTCTATGGTGGTGGTGACACAGAGGTCCAGCATAGAGAGATTATCTAGGAAGAAGTACATAGGAGTTTGAAGTCTGGGATCCATGAGGGTGAGAAGGATGATGGAGCTGTTTCCCATCAGAGTCAGGATGTAGGAGACTAGGACTACTCCAAAGAGTGGCATCTCCAGCCATGGATGATCTGAGAAGCCCAACAAGACAAATGTATTTGGGAAGCTCATATTTTCCCCTTCCATGATTTTTATCTTAGGTATAACTGCAATGAAAGAGATAAAGGGTAGAGCATAAACCTGATTTTTTTGTTGTTGTTGTTTCAAACACAATGGCAATTTCCCCAAACCTTCATTATGTTGATGAGACAAGTATCAAAATCATTAGAAGTTTTTTTTTTTTTTTTAAAGACTGATTTACATAAACACTGTCCTAGCAGTTGCCATTGAACAATGGATATTATGACATCCTCTTTATGGATCCCAATAATTTAAATATTTTTTCTATGAAGATCTGTATTTGTGAAGCACAGACTCTGGACTGTGAATCTCAATGTTGGTTCAAGCCTACCAGCTGGTCATTGAAAAAAGATGAGGCTTTCTGATCCTGCAAAAAATATACAGCCTCAGAAACCCTATACAGTGTTACTGACTCCACAACACTTAACAACAACAACAAATTTGTCTATTTCATCCTATGTCTTCCTGCCTTCCTCCTTTCCTCTATTATCTACCTAGCTCTATCTCAAATCAAGTAGAGCATTAAGCATAAGTCATAACTTTTCTGTGTTTCAATTTCCTCTTTTAATTAAGATTGTTGTTGTTGTTATTATTAAGTGCTATTGAGTCAGTTCCAACCCATAGCGACCCTGGATAGGGTTTCCGAGGAGCAGTTGGTGAGCTTGAACCACCAACCTTACAGTTCAAAGGCTTTGCAGTCTGGCACATTAACCCACAGCGCCACACCAGGACTCCTAATTATGGTTAAGGAGTCCTTATTTTATATTAATTTACATGGCTATTTGAACATTTAAAATTAATTTTATGTGACTTTATCTGTCTATCTTAGTTATCTAGCATTGTTATAACAGAAATAAAACAAGTGGTTGGTTGGCTTCAACAAACAGAAATTTATTCTCTCACAATTTAGGCGGTTAGAAGTCTGTATTCACAATGAGAGTTTAAGGGAGGGTCTTTTCTTTCTTTGTTAGCTCTGGGGAAAGGTTCTAGTCTCCATTCAGCATCTAATGGCCTAGCATTCCTTGAAGATCTCCAGGCATCTTGGCATCACTCTTTCCCTGGATCTTAGAGCTTCACAGTACAAAGACCCGGGGTCCAAAGGCTACACTATAATCCTGGCTATTCTTTCTTGGTGATAGTAGGTCCCTGCTTCTCTGACTACATCTCTTTTTTACCTTCTATAAGATAAAAGGTGTTGCTGGACAGAATCCTGGGAAGCTCCTTTACATTGGAAAAGTATTGTGATGGAATTAAGGGTTTTGCCGTCCATTTGTCATCATTTTATTGATTTATCACATCAGATCACATCCTGGGAAATAATCACATAACTGCCACATTACATCATTACATAACTGTCAAACCACTGAGAATAATGACTCAGTCAAGCTGACAGATATTTTGCGGGGAGACACAATTCAATCTATGACTCTATCTCTATCTATCTATCTATCTATCTATCTATCTATCTATCTATCTGTCTGTCTGTCTGTCTGTCTGTCTGTCTGTCTATCTATCTATCTATCTATCTATCTATCTATCTATCTATCTATCTATCTATCATCTAGTTATCTGTCTTCATCATCTATCTATCATCTCTGTGACAAACTCTGTGCACTAAAAAACAAATCAAACCAAATATCTTGCTATTAAGTCGATTCTGAATCATAGTGACCCTGTGCAACTGAGTAGAACTCTGGTACCACAGTGAGTTATGAACTGGGCTACTAACTACAAGATGAGGATTTCTGCTCCTGCAAAGATTTACAGCTTCTGAAACCTTTTACAGGGTCCCTGTGAGTTCGAATTGACTTGACGGCATGCAGCAGCAGCAACAGGACAGAGTGGAACTGTCCATAGGGTTTCTAATGCTGTAATATTTAAGGTAACAGACTGCAACATCTTTCTTCTGAGGAGCAGCTGGTTCAAATGGCCAATCTTTCAGAAAGCAGTGAGTACTTAAACACTGTACCTCAAATGCTCTTGTATGTTAGTGTTATCTGTATTTAATCAGTTGTTGTTGTTGAGTGTCATCAAGTCGGTTCCTACTCATAGTGATCCTGTGTAGGTTTTCCAAGAGCACCTGGTAAGTTTGAACTGCCAAATTTGCAGTTAGCAATCAATGCTTATTCTATAGTACCAGACCAGAACCCCATGTTAGTATATATCTATAGCTATCAATGCATTTCTCTCTTTCTATCATTCTGCCCTTGCCTTCCTCTTGCCTTGCCTTTTATAATAAAATATATTGCTTTTATGTCATAATGAAAGGAATATAGGTTCCTTGCAATTTGCACATCTCTTTTAGACACTTCTTAAAATAATTGTTATTGAGTGCTTCCTTTCAATCCAGTTAGATGTGTTATATTTCTATGATTAGCAGATATTGATAATGCTATAACTACAGTGCAAAGGTCTAAAATGTGGAGAAGATATCAGCTAATGTTAAATTGTTCTATGTAATCATGTATTTCATTTTTGATTTTCATGTAACTCCCAACTTCCCAGTATTCAATTTTACTTTTTTCTCCTTACTAATTTGCCTTTATTCTTTTACTTTTTCTCCCTTATTTCATTCCCCTTTATCTTTTCATCTCATATGTTATTTTCCTGTACATTTCTCCATATTTTTTTCCAAAATGCTATTGTTTCTTATATGTAGGCTATGTATTTTCAAATGTGTAAATTTCCTACCTCTTACAAGACACCTGTTTCTCAATACTCCATGTGTGATACTGTGAGATAAAGCAGTGGACTGCAAGTTTGGTATGAATCACAAGGTTGGCAGTTAAAACTCACCAGCAGCTCCTTGGCAACCCTATAAAGGGCTACTATAAGTTGGAACCAACTTGACAATAACAACAACAACAGATCTGTTTCTCATTGCCCTATCAACACCTCAAATTTAGCACAATATCACCAGTCAAAACAAGGACAGGGACAGACTGTGGAATAGACCATAAATTGCTCATATGCAAATTCAAACTGAAGCTGAAGAAAATGAAAACAAGTCCACGAGAGCCAAAATATGACCTTGAATATATGCCACCTGAATTTAGCGAACATCTGAAGAACAGATTTAGTACATTAAACACTAAAGACTGAAGACAAGAAGTGTTGTGGGATGACATGAAGAACATCATACATGAAAAAAGCAAAAAGTCATTAAGAAGACAAGAAAGAAGGAAAAGCTCAAAATTGATGTCAGAAGAGACACTGAAACTTACTTTTCAATGTAGAGATGCTAAAGCAAATGAAAGAAATGAGGAGGTCCAAGAGCTGAACAGAAAATTTCAAAGATCAGCTCAAATATTACAACAAAATGTGCAAAGATCTGGAGTCAGAAAACCAAAAAGGAAGAACACACTCAGCATTTCTCAAGCTGTGGGAACCAAAGAAAAATTCAAGCCTCAACTTTTGTTATTGAAAGATTCTCTGGGCAAATTATTGAATGATGCAGAAAGCATCAAGAGAAGATGGAAGGATACACACAGAGTCACTGTACCAAAAGGAAATGTTTAATGTTCAACCATCTCAAAAGGTAGTTTATGATCAACAGCCAATGATACTGAAGGAGGAAGTCCAAGGTTGCTTGAAGGAATTAGCAAAGAAAAAGGCACCAAGAATTGATGGAATAAAAATTGAAATCTTTCAAGAAAGTGAGGTGGCACAGGAGGCACTCACTTATCTCTGCCAAGAAATTTGGAAGATGACTATCTGGCTGACTGATTGGAAGAGATCCATATTTGTGCCCATTCCAAAGAGAAGTGACCCAATGGAATGTGGAAATCATCAGACAATCTCTTTGAGATCCCACGCGAGTAAAGTTTTACTAAAGATAATATGGAAATGGCTGGAAGCATACTTTGACAGATACTTCCAAACAGATACTTCAAACCAGATTCAGAAGAGGCCATGGAATGAGGGATATCATTGCTGATGTCTGATGAATCTTGGCTGAAAGCAGAGAATAGCATTTATTGACTATGCAAAGGCTTTCGATTGTGTGGATCATTACAAGCTATGGACAACATTGCAAAGTATGAGTATTCTGGAACACTTAATTGTGCTCATGGGGAATCTGTACATGGACCAAGAGGCAGTTGTTCAAACAGAACATGGGAACACTGAATAGTTTAAAATTAAGAAAATTGTGCAAGAAGGTTGTATTCTTTCACCATACTTATTCAACCTGTATGCTGAGCAAATAATCCAAGAAGCTGGGTTATA
>NW_006408870.1:1381785-1386076 GCF_000296735.1 Chrysochloris asiatica | reverse complement strand
GTGTTTCTTTCTGTTGTGCATAGGTTCCCTGTGGTCGGTACAGACTTGATGGCACCTAACAACAACAGCAACAACAACATACAATGACTTTGAGAACTTTGGGAGGGGGATGTCTGGCTTTTTTCATAAAAGTGTAAGAAATAATGTTTATCCTTACTCTTTGTTGGTGATGGTGTTAGTTTCCTATTCATAGATACCCTATGCACAACAGACCAAAACATTTCCTGGTCCTGTGCCATCTTCACAACTGTTATGCTATGAGTGCATTATTGTTCTACTGCACTGATCCATATTATTGTGGATCTTTATCTTTTTCTCTGGTCCTTTCTGATGACGTTGCTGAAGTATGAGAGAGGATGTCTGTCCATCTTGGCTTCTAAGCATTCTAGCTGTACTTTCAACACAGGTTTATTTGTTGTTTTTGCAATCAATGGTACTTTTGGTATTCTTATGCAACACCATAACTCAGATGCATGCAATCTTCTATAATCTTCCATATTCATTGTCCAACTTTCATGTTTATATAATGATATTGAAAATATCATGGCTTGGCCCAGACTGAAGGTTATGGTCCAAATCCTGCTTCCTAAAATAGCTATATAGTTAGGCAGGATTTGGACCATAACCTTGTGTGCTGTTGTGTTTTTATTGGCTTATTTTTAAAAAAGGTAATTAGTTTGAAAATGAAGAAATCACCTGTTTCAGTATGTTTTCTATTACCAGGGTCTACTTCTGTGTAGTCGACTCTTCTCATACATACTTTTGGGGTATTTAATCCTCTCTAAATGGTTAAAGTTCACCAGTTGTTCCTTGGAAACCCTGTACAGAGTCACTATGGGTCAGAATCAACTCACTGGTATTTAGCCATAACAACAAATGCTATTATTATATTAAGCAAATCTGCCAAACAATACCTCTTTTTGTGTAGCAGATTTATTTGATCTAAGCCATAAAAAATGAAAGGTCTAGGACTTTACTTAAGAATCTGATTGCACAATTACAGGATGAGAACATTTGTTTGGTAAATTGTACCTGATACTCTTCTGGAGGATTTCTTCAATGATAAGCTTAAAACACAAATAGTTCAATGGAGAAATTAGAAGGGCATCTATTGGATACTCTGTCTTCCTCAGTAGAAATATAGTCCATATTATGAATAGCTAAAGTTATAATGCATCTGGTGCTTCTAGATCACAACTGGTCTTTGTTTAGGCAAAATGTTAATTTTTTTTTTTTTTAATCCATTTGGAGTGTTTTTTGGGGATTGTGGATTGTGTTGGAGTCTGGAAAAGTGTTATCCTTTAAAGGATTTGGTGCTATTGGAATGATAATGTTACATAGAAATAATATTCTCTAAATGTATCTTTTTGGGAGCATGGTGGATCTGTGTGATAAACACTGGGCTTTGGACCACAGGGTTGGCAGTTTGTGCCCACCAGTCAATTCTGTAGGAAAAAGATGGGACTTTCTGCTTCCATGAAGGTTTCCAGACTCATAAACCCAGCACAGTATCTCTATGAGTTGGAATAGAAGCAACAGCACTTAACAACAAGAAGTGTGTTTTCATTTAGAATACAGAAAAATGTACTCTGAGTCCTTTCCATGGGAAAATACACCAAATACGGGAAAATTCCAGAAAGGCTAATTTTAGATAAATGAAAAGAATTTTTTTTTTTAAAAGAATTTTCTCTGTAATATTATAGATGTTATAGGAAGTAATTAGGTTGTGACTAGATCACCAGCTTTTGGGAACACCACAAAAAAGAACTCTTCATGATAATCAGGAAGGAATTAAATGACATTCTGGATCCCCCAACTGCCAAAATGTGAATCTGTCACTATGATCATTCTGTTTCCAGAGTCACCCAAACCCAACTCATTCTTCATGTTAATGTACTTGAGATTCTTCAAAACCTGCAATTCTCATTTTGCCACTCTATTGGTTTAACTATCTGTGGGACCCTCATATACCAACAAGTGGCACCCAGGCTGGCCTTTGATCCTGTTATCTCACTCTTTGCTTAATCTCACCCTCTCCACCACTTGCTTCAACCTTGTTTGAAAAGCCACACACACAAGTCTACATTCCTTTTCACATGACAGTCATTCCCTTATCTCCCTACAGTAACTTGCTGAAGAGGAAGATCTTTTTTTATTTTATATGACCTGGTTTAGACATCTTTCCTTCTGTGGAACTTCCCTGACTATACCTTCTTTCTGTCCATATTTTGCTTCATATTCTTCCTCCACTAACTTTCTTGCTGTATTTCCCCTTGTTATGAGTATTTTGGAGTCCTGGTATGGTGCTGTAGGCTAATGCACTGGACAGCAAAGTCAGTTTGAACTGCAAGGTTGGTGGTTCAAGCTTACCAGTCGCTCCTTGGAAACCCTCTAGAGGGTCGCTATGGGTCTGAACCAACTCAATGGCACTTAACGACAACAACAATAATGCATACCTGGGGCTGAAAATTACTAGTGGTAGTTGCGGAAAGGAGGCCATAATTAGGTTTCAGTGGACTGTCTCATAATGTTTTAGCTGACATTACCTAGAATAGCCCACGTTGAGTGAGGGAATTCACTTTAGGAATTTCCCTGTGGAATTTACTAAAAGAGAAAGCAAACATTAATACATGTACTTAACACTACACTAACCTTTCCCACCCACTTTACCTTGAGTTGGATAGAAAGATGATTTGTAGAAAAATCAGGAGCCAGGACTTGGTGGACCTAGCTTAGGAAGATGTGTATTTTCTTCAGTTTAGAGTATGTGTAGGACTAGCCAAAATTCAGTCACAGGAGAGGAGTCTTACTGATGTGGATTGGGTTCTCACTGAGATTTATTCTTGTGGATCTTCTGAGACCTGCCATATTTTATGTATGTAATTAGTTCAGGTGCCGCATTTGTACAGAGGAACATGTAGGAGGTGATCTTTTCCTTCTAAAACTTCATCTTTAGAATAATCTTTGCCATGGGGAATATGCCTTAATGAGCTGAGGGAAAAATCCTGAAACAATAAAACTGTCCTACAGCAGGATAGAAATTGAATCCCTGGAGACATTTGTTTGTTTTCATATCAAATAATGTACAGAGGGAAATAACAAAATCCATGAAAGAGAAGTTTTTATAAAAAATATGGTATCAATTACTAACGAACCAGTATATAGTAAGCATAAATACATCACTTCAGCAGAAAACTATGTATATTTTTAGATGGGTAAATTTATGTTTTCTTCCCATGGAGACAAAAAATTAATGGCATCTTTATAAGATACCGTGCTTCACAATGCTAATTTTCATTTTTATTTTATTTTTACATACTATGTTTAGTGTTGTTAAGTACCACTGAGTCAGTTCTGACTCTGACTCATAGATTTCCTGTAAAGCGTTTGTAGGCTGTAAATATTTGCAGGAAGATAAAGCCCCATCTTTCTCTCACACAGTCACTGATGGACTAGAACTTTCTAACTTGTGGTTAGCTGTCCATTACTTACCTTAAAGAGCCTCTATGTTTCCATTACATACTAAGTTGGTGTTATTAAGTGCCATCAAGTCGGTTCCAACTCATAGTGACCCTGTTTCCAAGGAGCGGCTGGTGGGTTTGAACTGCCAATTTTGTGGATAAAAGTCTAGTGCTGATTGTACAGCGCCATACCAGGAGTCCTATAAAACCATTTTATTATTTCTTATTTCCTCATACTGCTATCATCACCACCATTAGGAGAGTTTTTGTTGTTGTTAACTGCCGTCATGTTGATTCTGACTCATAGTGACCCTGTATAGGGTTTGCAAAGATCTGTTGGTGAGTTTGAACCACCAACCTTGCAGTTCAAACTGACCTTGCACTCCGTTGCTAATCCTACAGTGTGCCACACCAGATGATTAAAGCTTTTTTTTTTTTAAAACAAGTTATTGATTGTGAAACTATTTCTAAAAAAAGGGTGTTGACAATGACTTGATGTAAGCCTAGCATGAAAAGAGAAATGCCATGGTTACTTTTTAGTTGAGCCTCAGCCCATTTAATTTTTAAAATACTATACCTGTTAGCATTAGGCTGCTGATGCAAAGTTGGCAGTTCAAATCTACCAGCTGCTCTGATGAGAAAGTCGAGGCTTTCTGTTCCCACAAATATTTACTGCTTCAGAAACCTTATACAAGGCCACTGTGGGTTGAACCCAACCCAACAGCACACTACCATGACTTTATATATCCACAGTATTTTATTGATATTTAACCCAGATTTAAGTCACACAATAGATCTGTTTGGGAAAAAGTGCAGCCAGAGTGCTCCTT
>NW_006408870.1:1380454-1381610 GCF_000296735.1 Chrysochloris asiatica | reverse complement strand
GGTTGGCCCAGGATCGGACATTGTTTTGTTCTGCTGTGCATGGGGTTGCTATGAGTCGGTTCTGACTCGATGGCACCTGACAACAACAACAACAACAAGTCACACACAATAAGTCCTTCTTCCCCTGTAATGTGACTGGGTATGTTACCTTTTCTGCACTCTGGATCTCATTCATATACTTGATTTTAGACCCCAGGACTCTGTATTTAAAGAGAATCTGACTTCTATCACATATCAGTTATAACACATAATAGGTTAAAACAAAAAAATCAGAAAAAATAGCAGTCTAGAGGGATATTATTTGAAGGAAATAGAAGGAACAACGAGACTCTAGTAATGAAGTATAGCATCTTGAGAATGAAGATAGAATTATTTGAACAAAATAATTTATTGTTCACAAGTGTCTGCATATCTTCCAATAATATTGGAATATGGGCTTAATTAGGATCAACATTTAATTTTTGTAGTATCAAAAATCCTCTGTTCTTGTTGCTAAGTTCCATCAAGTCAGTTTCTATTCATACCAACCTTGTGTAGGGTTTCCGAAGATCAGTTGGTGAGTTTAAACTGCCCACCTTTCGGTTCAAATAGACCCTGGGGTGGAGTGTTTATCCTATAGCGCCACACCAAAACTAAAATATTAATGTCCTTAAAAGTAGTCTTTTCACATTTTACAGAAGACTGTCAGCTTCTTTTCAGAAGTGTTAGAGGACAACCATTGTTGCTGCTCCATTGTAGTTTGCAAGACATACATATGCATCTCTTTTTTAGATTTAAAAACTAATTTTTAAATCATCATGAAATAAAATATTTAGAGAAATTAAAAAGATACCTACTTAAGGACTAAGAGGAGTCCTGGTGTGGCTGTGGGTTAATGTGCTGGACTGCACAGTTGTTTGAATTGCAAGGTTGGCGGTTCAGGCTCACGAGTTGCTCCTCGGAAACCCTATACAGTGTTGCTATGAGTCGGAATTGACTCGATGGTACATAACAACAACAACAAAGGACTAAGAAGGCAGTTGCTTTTTATCAACAAAGAGAATGCAGAAAATTTCTGTGAAGAATTATACAAAAATAATGAAGAAATGAAAAGAACAGAAAATAGTAACATATTGGTTGTTGTTATTGTTGTTATGTGCTGTGGAGTAGGTTCTGA
>NW_006408870.1:1377475-1379824 GCF_000296735.1 Chrysochloris asiatica | reverse complement strand
TGCCACCATGTCAATCATCTTGTTGGGCATCTTCCTCTTTTTCGTTGATCCTCCACTTTACCAAGCACGAAGTCCTTCTACAGGGATTGATCCCTCCTGACAGTATGCCCAAAGAAGAAGAGACGAAGTTTCATGCCCTGGCTTCTAACAAGCATTCTAGCTGTACTTCTTCCAAGACAGATTTGTTTGCTCTTCTGACAGTTCATGGTATTTTCAATATTCTTCAACAACACCACAATTCAAATGCATTGATTTTTCTGTGGTGTTCTACATGTATATGAGGGAATTGAAAATACCATGGCTTGGGTCAGGAACACTTTCATCCCCAAAGTGACATCTTTACTCTTTAACACTTGAAAGAGGTTCTGTGCAGCACATTTGCCTAAAGCAATACATCATTTGACTTCTGTTGAATCCATGAGCATTGATTGTGGATCCAAGAAAAATGAAGCCTTTGATAACTTCAATCTGTTCCCCATTTATCATGATGCTGTTTATTGGTTCAGTTGTGAGGATTTTTGTTTTCTTTAAATTGAGGTGCAATCCATACTGAAGGCTGTGGTCATTAAAGTTCATCAGTAAGTATTTCAAATTCTCTTCACTTCAAACAAGTAAGGTTGTGTCACCTGCATATCACAGATTGTTAGTGACTCTTCCTCTAATTCAGATGCTACATTCTTCTTAATATAATCCAGCTTCTTTGATTATTTGCTCAGCATGCAGGTTGAATAAGTGTGGTGAAACTATACAACCGTGGCACACACCTTTGCTGATTTTAAACCATTCAGTATCCCTTGTTCTGTACGAATAACTGCCTGTTGGTCTATGCACAGCTTCCACATGAGCATAATCTAGTGTTCTGGAATACTCATTCTTCAAAATGTTATCCATAGTTTGTTATGAGCCACACAGTGAAGACATTTGCATGGTCAGTAAAAAACAAACATCTTTCTATTATTTTGTGCTTTCATCTAAGATCTATCTGACATCAGCAAAGATATCCCTAGTTCCATGTTCTCTTCTGAACCCTGCTTGCATTTCTGGCAGCTCCCTCCTGATGTACTGATACAATCGTTTTTAAAGTATCTTCAGAAAAAAAATTTACTTGCAGGTGCTAGTAATGCTGTTGCTCAGTGATTTTTCCAGTCTGTTGGGTCACTTTTCTTTGGAATGATCCCAGATATGAGCCTTTTCCAAATGGTAGTATAGTAGGTTGTACATTGAGTTGCTAACCACAAGATCAGCAGTTTGAAGCCACCAGCTGATTCATGGGAGAAAAATGAGATTTTTTTCTCTCGTAAAGATTTACAGCCTTGTAAGTGCTATACAGGGTCACTATGATTCGGAACCAACTTGACAACACATAGCAGTAGCAGCAACAGTAGCAAGAAGAATTATTGATGGTGTACAAATACCTGTACATTAGAGAAAAAAAATTCATTTTAGTTTCTGAATAATAATTACTATCAAACTTTAACTACACCCCATTTCATCTACAAATAAATTATTATCTGCATATAATTTATTGTCTGCACAGGAAGTAAAGGACAATCCTAACAGAGTAGAGTTGTTCTATAGAACATTCTTGGATAGTGAAAATGTTTTAGTTTTGTGCTGCCAAGAAAATAGTAGTATGTGACCATGGAGCATTTGAAATATAGTTAGTGTGATTGTGGAAGTGAATGAATGACAGAATAAATCAGTTTAAACATAAATATTAACATGTGCTATATGGGAGTAATGTATGCCTACAGAGAAATATTTGCTGTGTTACATACTTTTCTATGTCCCACAGAGCCCTCAAACCTGAGTGCCTAATGTAGGGAGTGGAATAAAAAGTAGTATCTGTCTGCTGAATGTTGTTGTTGTTGTTAGGTGCCATCAAGTCAGTACCAACTAATAGTGACCCTATGTACAATGTAACAAAACAGTGCCCAGGCCTGGGCCAACATCACAATCATTGCCACACTTGAGCATATTGATGCTGCCACTTTGCCAATCCATCTCACTGGGGGTTTTCCTCTTTTTTTCTGACCCTCTACCTTACCAAACATGATATTCTTCTCTAGCTATACTGGTTCCTCCAGACAATATGTCCAAAGTATGAGAGACGAAATTTGGACCTCCTGGCCTACAAGGAGCACTCTAGTTGGACTTCTTGCAACACAGATCTGTTGAAATATAGTTAGTGTGACTGTGGAAGTGAATGAATGACAGAATAAATCAGTTTAAATATAAATATTAACATGTGCTATATGGGAGTAGTGTATGCCTACTTTGGAAGTCCATGGCACTTTCAATAATCTCCTCCAACATCATAACTCAAAAGCATCAATTCTTCTACAGTCT
>NW_006408870.1:1374946-1376200 GCF_000296735.1 Chrysochloris asiatica | reverse complement strand
ACAGAACATGGGAACACTGAATGGTTTAAAATTAAGAAAGGTGTGCGACAGGGTTGTATTCTTTCACCATACTTATTCAATCTGTATGATGAGCAAATCTGCTGAATAATAACCCATAAAATATTTTGCTCTTTTTATTATTTGTACATTGATGGTCATATCTTTGTTAATTTTTCTGTATGGCTATGCATTTTAAAATAGGGATAAAGAAGAATGTTTGCATTTTAGGGGTGTTAATGATATAATTTTGTTTATATAATACATAGTTAGTTCTTATGTCACCTCTATGGATTTATTTTCTGACTTTATAGCTGTGATCCATCTAGATTTTGTTGTAGTTTTAAGGAAGGAAATGACAGGAAGACTGTTTTACATCAAAATAAATGATTGGTTTGGGGCCTTCATTTGTTGAATAATATTTCTTTCCCCTACCCTTATCATATGTTGTTGTTGTTGGTTATGTGCTCTCAAGTCTTCCAACAACCCTGTATAGGGTTTCCAAGGCTGTAAATCTTTATGGGAGGAGAAAGTTTCATTTTTATCCTGTGGAGGCAGTAGTTGTTTTGGGCTACTGACCTTGTGTTTTGCAGCCCAATATCATATAATAATCTTCTGTTTGTATTTATCATAGTTTTATTGTCTCTATTCTGTGCACTGATTTTAATTTCCTGTGGTCATTGTACATTATTTTAATTTCAATAACTTTTTTATTACTATTAATATATCAAAGAAAGTATTTTTGCAATGAATTCCTGTGACAGTAGAAAGGAGTGTGTTACATTTGTAACAGACAAGAGGGCAGTTGTTGATACTGTTTATACACAACCAAACATCACACAGGATTTGTTTTAGTGGTCTTTCAGTTTATGTTCATGGTGTTGATTGAGTATTGCAATCAGTTGGCTTAATATTGTTTCTCAGTAATTCTTTTCTACCACCTAGATTGTTGCATTGTAATTGGGGTTTTAAAATGTAGCAAGTGGCCATCCAAAGTGAATCAATTGCTTTCCATTCACTTGAGCAACAGAGAAAGAAGGAAAATCAGGATTTGGAGGAGGAAGTCTAATGCATGTCTGGATGTCTCCATGAACAACTAACTGTTTCCTGTGTCATGAGACCAGAAGAACTGGATGGTGCTAGGCTAACATTTCTGAATGTTTTGGTCAAAGATTCTGTAGAAGAATCCTGATCAAATTTGGGGGATGAAAAAGAACTTCAAATTTAGAAGTATAGAACCCATGCTTTCTGGATGAA
>NW_006408870.1:1356481-1357012 GCF_000296735.1 Chrysochloris asiatica | reverse complement strand
GGTAGTTCCCTGTCGATGTACTACTGCAATCACTTTTGAATTATCTTCAGAAAAATATACTTGATGTCATATTAATGATATTATTCAATGATTTTCACATTCCTTTGGAATACCTTTCTTTGGAATGGGCACAAATATGGATCTCTTCCATTTGGTTGGGCAGATAGCTCTTTCCAACTTCTTGGCATAGATAAGTGAGTGCTTCCAGTGCTGTTTCAGTTTGTTGAAAGATTTAAATTTGTATTCTGACAATTCCTGGAGACTTGTTTTTCATCATTGCCTTTGGTGCAGCTTGGAGTTCTTTCTTCACTACAATTTGTTCTTTATCAATTTATGCTACTTTTGAAATAATTAAGCATTGACCTTTTCTTTTTGGTACAATGATTTTGTCTGCATATTCCTTCCTTTTTTTTTTTTTTTTTATGCTTTCCTATGCTGAGTTCATTATTTTTGCTTTTTATTGTCAATTTTTTTCCTAATTTTTTTTTTTATGTTTTATTGTGAATTGTGTGATAGTTTACATGAGAGAAC
>NW_006408870.1:1352928-1354882 GCF_000296735.1 Chrysochloris asiatica | reverse complement strand
TACCAGTTCCTCTCGTTGGTGGTCTTCCTCTTTTTCGCTGACCCTCATCTTTACCAAGCATGATGTCCTTCTCCAGGGACTAGTGACTCGTGATAATGTGTCCAAAATATGAGAGACGAAATCTGGTCATCCTAGCTTCTAAGGAGCTTTCTGGCTGTACTATCTCAAGATAGTCAGTACAAACCCACCACACATTCCTTCAGAGAAAGATGCAGCTGTCTGCTCCTGTAAAGTTTTACAATTATAGAAACTCTAAGGAGAAATTCTAGTCTGCTCTATATTGCTTCCAGGTTTCAGAATCGACTTGGTGACAGTGAGTACCATTTGCAATAATGGGTGGATGGCAGAATGAGGAACGGGGAGGCTGGTTAATTGGGGACACTGAGTTTCTGTTAAGAGCGATGGGAAAATTTTGAAACAAATGATGTTCATAGTTGAAAATATGATAAACATAATTAATGTCACTGAATTGTCATGTGAGGGATGTTGAACTAGCAGTTGCTGTTTTACAAATATATTTGCCACACACAAAATAATAATGGAGAATTAGTCTCCAAACTTATTTTTTAGTACAAAAACTTGATTGGTAATTCTAATGCAGGAAGGTAACCAAAACTTGGGATTCCCATTTTAATATGTGCTTGCTAGACACTAGGTCATGACTACAGCCTGTACTTTGACAACATTAAAAACTCTTTGAAGATATACAATAATCTTTTCACACTAATAACATCTGTACTTTCCTCTTATATCAAAGATATTTAATCAAATACATTCTATCTTGAACAATGTTTTTATTTAAACCATTAGTCATTCTGCAATTCTGGCACCCTATTATAAGAAAGTATGAATATATGTTTTGCCTCTAAGCAGAGTACTTTACTGTCCTTGGACATTAATCTGATTTGAGCGGAAGATAGAGAAGGCAGAGTTTCAAGTGCGTATTGTAGTAGCTAGCGTAGTGGTTACGAATTGGGCTGCGAGCTGCAAGGTCAGCAGTGCGAAACTACCAGCTGCTCTGCAGGAGAAAGTTGAGGCGTTCTGCTTCCGTAAAGATTTCCAGCCTTGGAAACCCTGTACAGGGTCGCTATGAGTCAGAACTGACTCCACGGCACTTAACAACAACAAAAACATTGTGGTAGCTAAGCTCACAGATGACACATTTGACCTCATGCTACTTTCTGAAGAAAATAATCGGATTCTAGTGGTATTTACATATGGAGCAATATCTTGGTCACATGCAGAGCTGCATAGGTCAACTCTGTAACCACTAGTTGTCCTGGAGTTGATGCTAACACTTAAGGACCCTATAGAATAATCACAAAAGATTTCCAAAGCTTTAATCCTTTTGGAAACCCACTTCAAAATCTTTCTCCTCCAGAGCTGCTGGTTATCAGCTGTGTGATTAATTATTGCATCACCAGGGATACTTTTAGATATCAACTCATCACACACCATTAAAAAAATGAGAAATTAACAAAAATTATTAAGTCTTTGCAAACATGGTAAATGCAACTTTCTCTATTTCTTGTACAAGAATGTTTAGCTCAATGATGGATACATAATAGAGCCTTATGAACATACTAGTTTAAAAACAATTGTAAAAAATAGAAAATAAAGATCAAGTTTCAATATGATACACAATTTTCTAATATAGATTGGTACTTATTATTAATATAATAAGTAGACTTATGATACCAGATTTAATGTCCCAAAGTCTGATTTTGAGAAATGTTTCTCAAATTCTAGCTTTGGGAAAGTAATTAAGGAAATTGTTGTTAAGTGCCTTTGAGTCAGTTTGACTCATAGCAACCCTTTATAGGGCTTCTGATGAGCGGCTGATAGGTTTGAACCACTAACCTCCAGTGCTTATCCTACAGTGCCATGATATGCCATATATAGGTTGTTGTTGTTAAATGCCCTTGAGTCGGTTCCGTCACATAGGGACCCTGTA
>NW_006408870.1:1345573-1352186 GCF_000296735.1 Chrysochloris asiatica | reverse complement strand
TCAAGCTCACCCATCAGTCCTCAGAAATACTATGAGTCAGAACCAACTTGAGAGCACTTAACAACAACAACAACATATAAAATAATACTTACATAAAACCATAATACACAGATTGTGGTTGCTATGTATTGTCTAGTTCTTATCCTACAGCACTACATCAAGACTCCACGTATATATATGTTTTTGTTGATAAGTGCCATTGAGTCAATTCTGACTTATAGAAACTGTAGAGTTTCCCAGGAGCAGCTGGTGAATTTGAACTGCCAACTTTGCGGTTCAAATCAACCTTGCAGTCCAGTGCATTATTTTGGAGTCCTAGGGTGGCACTGCCGGATAGTGCACTGGACTTTAAATTCTTGTAGGCTTTCAATCCTTGTAGGAATATAAAACTTTACCTTTCTCCCATGGAGTGGCAAATGTGCTCAAACAGTACATCCTGTGGCTTGCAGTCCAGTGCTTATCATATGAAGCCACCACACTCTCATATACACATAAGAGGACTTCAAATAGTTTGTGGAAATAGATAATGGAATTTTTACACAAACTGTTTTTGAAGCCCCCTTGTATATATTATAGCCATTCCTCAGAAACCCTACGTAGGGTCACTATGATTTGGAATTGACTTAACAGCATTTAACAACAACATACATACATATAAGGAACTTTGGTGGCACTGTAGGACAAGCACTGGACTGCTGACACAAGGCAGTGATTCAAAACCACCAGCAGTTCTGCAGATTAAAGATGATTCTGTCTGTTCTTGTAAATATTTACAGTCTTAGAGTTTGGAGTTGTTAGGTGCCACATAGTCAGTTCTGACTCATAGCAACATTATACACAACAAACTGAAACACTGCCCAGTCCTTCGCCATACTCATAACTGTTTTTGCGTTTGAACCCATTGTTGCTGCTACTTTGCCAATCCATCTTATTGGAGGTCTTCCTCATTTTTGCTGACCCTCCACTTTTCAAAAAATGATGTCCTTCTTCAGGGACTGGTCATCTTGACCACATGTCCAATGTATAAGAGACAAAGTCTCTCCATCCTGGCTTCTAGGGAACATTCTGGCTGTTTGTTCTTCTGGCAGTCCATGGTACTTTTGATATTCTTCTCCAGTATCATAAATCAAATGCATCTATTCTTCTCTGATCTTCGTTATTCATTGTCCAAGTTTCACATGCATATGAGACTTGAAAATACCATGGCTTCAGTCAGATGCACCTTAGTCCTCAAATTGACCTCTCTGTTATAGAGCACATTAAAGATTTTTTTTTGTAGCAAATTTACCTAACATGTTGTTTGATTTCTTGACTGTTGCTTTCATGAGTGTTGAGAGTTTGGAGTACACATACATAAATAATGAATAAGAAAAATATATAAGAAAAAATAATGTAATAACACATGTCTCCTAGTGTGGAGCTGTAGGATAATCACTGGACTGCAAGGTCAGTTTGAACCCAAAAGTTGGCAGTTCAGACTCACTAGCTGTACCTAGGAAACTCTACACAGGGTCGCTATGAGTCAGAACCATAACTTAACAACCACAACCAAAAGTGAATGATTAATTGTTAATATGTTTTTGGAATTTCTTTTTTATTGATAAATATATGTAGGTTCTGCAGTATCTGTACACATACAGCTATATATACATGTACATATATATCAATTTAAAAAATTAAAAAATAAATTATAACTCACTTACACTTGTTTTTCCATTAATTTTTTTTCTTATTTATTCAACAAGTACTTACTGAATATCTACAACATCACATTTAGTATGTTAAGACAAAGGAGATACAAATATGAAAGACATATAAAGTACAATACCACCTCATACTGACAATACAAGTGTGCTGTGCGATGAACTGTTGTGAACAGTTGACTTATTTGTTAAAGTTCATGTTTCCTAAAGGAGATGGTGACTTTTGTGTTTTGAAAAATAAGTTAGAAAGCACAATAATAGAAAAATGTGTTACAAGAAAAGGATGACAAGCACATTCAAAAGCAATATATGATGGAAAATACATGAGCAGGCAGAATTAGATGTTATTATTGTTGAAAACACTAATAGTTTGACTAGTTTGAATATAGAGCCCTTAGATTAACTTGTTCTGGGTAAATATGGAAGCACAGGTAAGAGGCAAGTCAACAAACTTACTCTCCTAATATGTAGCTGGAAACTTGCATTTTGTCTTATCACTGGAGAAGGACATCATGTTTGGTAAGGTGGAGGGTCAGAGAAAAAGAGGAAGACCCTCAGCGAGATGGATTGGCCAAGTGGCAGCATCAATGGACTCAAGCGTGGCAACAGTAGAAAGGTTGGCCCAGGATCAGGCAGTGTTGTGTTTTGCTGTGCATAAGGTCGCTATGAGTTGGTACCAATTTGATGGCACGTAACAACAACAAGGAGAGATAATGTTTGTTTTTTTCTATGAAAGAGAATGATACCGTTAGAATTTACAATTTTAGGTAGAGTCTTTTACAAAGTGAAATATGTCTTAGAGACAGAGAAAGAAGAAAAATCATTTCAATAACTCAAATAAATGTCATGAAATTTAATTAAGGAAGTGAGAGTATAAATGAAGGAAACAAAAAGGGCTTTGAAGATATTAGACAAATCTCAGAAATTGGGATTTAATTGGAAATGATAAAGGAGTAAAGAGAAAATAACCTAGACATAATCACAGGTGTCTGGTTTGCTTTTCTGGGTAAAGAACAAACATGTTGGAGGAGTGGAGGAAGAGTTCAGTTTTAGTCATATGAGTTGGTAATTGGCACGTGTTTCTTTCAAATTAGAAGGAAGAGTTTCAAGAATCATTATTTTAAAACTAAGGAAATAAACCCCATGAAAATAATGAACTCAAATTCATCATCTCCTCTGAGAAAGGAGCCCTTGTCCCAGAAGAACTCATTAAGCTTTTGCTAACAGACTCTAAGCTGTGGAATGAGACCATTAAAAAGTTTGGTGTGTCCTTCTCTTGTTGGGCCTCTGAGGTGACAATTTCTTGGGAATTTCTTTGTCATCCCTTACAGAATGAGCCCTAAGGCCTGTGAGAGATCTGTGTAGCAAGTCAATATGTATGAAATATTATTGCTGTGATCACAGATGAGGACAAATTCATCCCTTGAGTCTTGCGTCATTTATCTGACTCAGTTCTGTTACAGAGTATTAAATCTGTAAGTGGATAAAACTACATAATTGGTCACAAGTTCTAATGCTGATGAATTAAATCAGTAAATGATACAGTTCAAACTGCTTTTTTGTTTTGTTTTACTTAAGTTGTTTGACTAAACTGATCATGCCACTCCATTATTTGCCATTGAAGATACAATTAATTATGTAATTACACTAAGCAATTCAGCTAGTCTCTCCCAGTCCCACTCAGGCAAAGCAAAGAGAGGAATGATGATAATTTATGTTAACACATGTATTCTCTGAAATATCCAGCCTTGAACCTTGTAGTCATTATATTTGTTTTTGTTTGTTTATTTGCTTTCATCTTAATGGTCTTGGAAATACTATAGTGCAGAAAGAATAATGAAACTAATATTTAATAATCATTTTTACTTCACAGCTTTTCAAATAAGAGTAAAAATCTCTCTCTACATATATACATATATATGCATGTGTATATATAAATGCTTTTTTCAGATGTTTGTAAATTTAATTTTTTATCATACCATATATTGTGCAATTTTTAGTGAAGAGTGAGATTTATCCATTTATAGATTCACATAACTACCACCAATCAGGATATAGAATAGTTGTTTCCCCAAAAAAACTTTCTTATGCTATTCCTTTATTGACACATTGTCTTTCAAATCTAAAACTTGGTAAGCATCACTTTATTTTTGTGAATGGCAAATACAAATATATGAAATCACAAAGTGCTTTTGTTGGTTATAAGACTGATATATATTTTTTAATCAGCATAATACCTTTGAGACTCATGTAGGCTGTTTTGTGTATTGATGTATTTTTACTGAGTAGAATTTTCTTATATTGGTAACTTCAGTTTACTTATTAAGTCACAGGTTGATTGATATTTGAGATGCTCCCAGGTTTGGAACATTGTGAATAGAAATGTTATGAACATTTGAAAACAGGTTTTCACAGGAACATACGATTTCATTTCTCTAGGGTAGTATTATAAATAAACAAAATTCAGTGGAAATGAAATGTGAAGTTTATTATTCTGTAGTTAGAGAGACTATTTTTATTACACAAAAAGCAAATGTCTCTAAAAAGTTAAGTACAAGGAGGCTTATAAAGAAAAGAGGAGGCAGGAGACTAGAAAGAAGACCAACCATTGTCTAATTTTAACATGACTGATTGGACCTACTCTCCCTCTTTTACTGAGATTAATTGATACTGGATCACAAGGAGGTCTCTGGGCCTCTCACCACCTGCAGCCACACGATTTGATTTCTATCTGGAAAAAAAAATAAGCAACTAAGTGAAAGAAAAGTGATGGCAGGATTAATTTTGGTCAGTGTCTTATCTACAATGAATATTTGCTTTTGTGAGTAAGGACACCTTAAAATCAAAGCTGTTATTTTTCTTAAGTGCCAACGAGTTGGTTCTGACCCTAGCAACCCTATACAGGGTTTCCAAGGAGCAGCTGGTTAACCTGAACTGCCGACCTTGTGGTTCAAACCGATTTTTGCAGTCCACAACATTAACCCACAGCGCCACACCAGGAGTGGGGTGTTTATTATTAATTTTTCTTTTTGACAGTAGCTATCCAGGAGTCTTACAAGGTTAGAGTCAGTGGATGTTCAATTTACAAGAAATGACAGAAGTGGTTTTTAGAATATTGTGCCATTTTGCATTCCAATCAGTGATGTATTAGAGTTCCAGTTTCTTTGAAACTTCATCAGCTCTTGATACTGGCATGCTGAATTTTAGCTATTCTCAAGGATTGTAAGTAACATTTTATCATGATTTCAATTTTTTTAATGACTAATGATAAGGAGCTCTGGTAGCGTAGTGGTTACGAATCGGGCTGCGAACCTTAAGGCCAACAGTTCGAAACTACCAGCCGCTCCGCGGGAGAAAGATGAGGCGTTCTGCTCCCGTAAAGAATTACAGCCTCGGAAACCCTGTACAGGGTCGCTATGGGTCGGAACCGACTCGACGGCACTAAACAACAACAACAATGATGTTGACTTATACTGTAAATCGTAATGGAGTTGATAGCCATGAAAATCATGTTTAAGATTCTTTTATGGACATGTTTAATGAATACCCAACTCATTAAAATGTCTTTTCAAGTCTTTTACTATTTTAAAAATGGATTGTTGTTTTATTCAGGAAGCATTTGGAGTGTTCTTTAACAATTAGAAAATAAGTTATATGATGGAAATAATATTTGCAAATGTTTTATTCTGGAGTGTAGCTTGAATTTTTATTCTCATAATGATGTCATTCTCAGAGCAAAAGTTTTTTGACTAGACTAATTTTTTTTTTGTATTGTTTTGTTGTGTTTTGCTTTTGGTGCTATACATCACAAAGATTTTTCTCTTGTTTTTTACTATGAGTTGATTTTTCATTTTAAATTTAGAGTTGCACTTATTTTTGGAGAAGGTGTGCAGTTGGAATATTATTCTACCCACATATTGATTGCAACAATTTGTTAAAATGCTTGCTAAATTGCTTTTGTACTTTTTAAAAAAAGATAAAGTTCATAATTCTGTGGGTCAATTTCTTTAGACAATACTACACTGTCTTGATAATTTTTTGCTTGTGTGTAAGTCTTAAAATCAGATACCCTGATTATTCCAATTTTAGGATAATTTTTAAAATGTTTTAAAGCATGTTTTCATTTTTATTTCCATACAAATCAGGATTAAGTAGCCTATATTTTCATAAAATTTTCTGGAATTTTCATAGGAATTGCTTAAATCTTTAAATCAATTAGGCTGAATTGAGATCTTTAACATATTGAGTCTTTCATCCCACTGACATTATATGTCATTATACTAATTAAGACTTCTTTTATTTCTTAGCTCAACATTTTAAGTTTTCAGCATACAGATCATTTGCATGTTTTATTAGATTTATACCTAAATATTTTACTTTTTAGCGATTGCACATGGTATTCCTTTAAGTTTTTAGTTTTTAATATATAAAAGGAGTATTGGTGTGATGCTGTAGGGTAAGAATTTGACTGCTAACCCCAAGGTCAATGGTTTAAACCCATGTGTTGCTCCTTGAAAACCCTGTAGAGGATCTCTGTGTTTCAGAACTTATGTGATGGCACTTAACAACAACAACAATATGTGTTGGTTCCGACTACTGGCGACCATAAGTTGGTATCAACTACTAGCAACCACAGAACAAAACACTTCCAAGTTCTAAGCCAACCTCACAATCATTGCTGTGCTTGAGCCCACTGATGCTGACATGCTTCCCATCTATCTCATTAGGGCTCTTCCTCTTTTTCTCTGACCCTCCATTTTACCAAAGATGTTTTCTTTCTCCTGATAATATGTCTGAAATATGAGAGATGAAGTCTGGTCATCCTAGCTTCCAAGTAAAACTCTGCCTATACTTTCTCCAACACAGATCTGTTTGTTCTATTGGCAGTCCACGGTACTTTCAATATTCTC
>NW_006408870.1:1338923-1345233 GCF_000296735.1 Chrysochloris asiatica | reverse complement strand
TTTTTCTTCATATAACCCAGTTTCTTGGATTATTTGCTCAGCATACAGATTGAATAAGTATGATGAATGAATACAACTTTGGGGCTCACCTTTCTTAATTTTAAGCTATTCGGTGTTCCCTTGTCATGTTTGAACAACTGCCTCTTGATCTATGTACAGGTTCCTCATGAACACAATTAAGTGTTCCTGAATACCCATTCTCTGTAATGTTGTCCGTAGCTTGTCATGACTCACACAATCAAAAGCCTTTGCATAGTCAAGAAAACACATGTAAACATCTTCTGATATTCTCTACTTTTAGTCAATATCCATCTGATGTCAGCAATGATATTCTTAGTTCCATGACCTCATCTGAATTTGGCTTGAACCTCTGGAAGTTCTCTGTCAATGTATGGTTGCAGTCATTTTAGTATTACCTTTAGTAAAATTTTACTTGCATGGGTTATCAATGATGCCATCTGATGATTTCCTCATTCCTTTGATTCACCTCTCTTTGGAATAGACACAAAGATGGATCTCTTCCAGTGCTGCATCACTTTGTTGAAAGATTTCAATTTGTATTCCACCTATGTCCGGTGACTTGTTCTTTTCCAAGGCACTTTCAACTTCTTCCTCCAGATCATTGACTCTTAATCATATGCTACCTTTTGAAATTGTTTAGCATCAATCATTTCTATTTGGCATAGTGACTCTGTATATTCCTTCATCTTCCTTTGATGCCTTCTGCATCATGCAATATTTTGCCCATAGTACCGTTCAATACCACAAGTCGAGGCTTGAAATTTTTCTTCAATTCCCTTAGCTTGAGAAATGCTGAGTGTACTCTTTCCTTTTAGTTTTCTAACTCCAGGGCTTTGCACATTTTGTTATATTTTTCAGCTAGCAGCAGAACACCTTTCCATTTCACCAATTAGAATCCTCCTATATATTGTTCCATGGATAGTCATAAAATTTTAGTCACTGAATGCCTTATGAATAGCTGTGGAACAATGCATAGAAGGGAAAGTGCTCTGCTGCTAACTGAAACATCAATGCTTTAAATTTACCAGCAACTCTGAAGGAGAAAAGATCTAGCAATCTGCTCCCATAAAGATTCCAGCTTGGGATTACTGCTTGGAGTTCTGGTGTGGTGCTGTAGGATAAGCATTGGATTACAAGGTTGGTTTGAACCCCAATGTAGGCAGTTCAAACTCATGAGCTGATCCTCAGAAACCCTATACAGTTTGGCAATGAGTCTAACAGACTTGACGGCATTTAACAACAATAGCAACATTGCTTGGACAGAGACTGGTGCAACCCCCAAAACTAGGGCCCCTACTCATCTTTAGTTCTAGAACTGAACTCACTTTCATGGCTCAATTTTCAGCCAAACAAAAGACTGTTCTTCGAGAGGAAACAATGACATTAGTGAGTTACACACCTAGAATATCAAAAGTTGAGGTTAAATGGGCAAACTTTACCCAAGGGCAAAGTTCAGGAAGGTTAGGAAAGAAGGAGGAGTAGAAAAAGAAGCAGAAGGAGAAAGTGAGATAAGTGATGTTACATGAAGAGGACTGCAATGAAGGAAACAAAACAACATATGTATGAATTGTTAAATGTAAAACTGATGATCTACTCTGTAAACCTTCACCCAATTCACAATAAAAAGGAAAAAAGCAGAAAAAAAAAACAAAACCTTAAAAAACACGTTGCAGTCTTATTATTGTGGCTTTACATGCCATCAGGTCACTTCCAACTCATAGCAACACTATGTACAGCAGAATAAAACATGGCCCAGTCCTGTGCTGTTCTCAAAATTGCTCTTGTTTTAGTCCACTATTTCAGCCACTGTATTAATCCATCTTGTTAAGGATCTTCTTTATTTTACCTAGCATGATGTCCTTCTTCAGGGACTGGTCGCTCCTGATAACCTGTCCAAATTATATAAGATGAAATCTCACCATCTTCATTTTTAAAGAACATTCCAGTTGCATTTCTACCAAGCAGATTTGTTTGTTGTTCTTGCAGTTCATATGCATTAAAAATTCTTTGAAAATATAATTAAAAGGTGTCAGTGAAGTGCTGTAGGGTAAGCACTTGACCATAAGGTTGGTTTGACCTGCAAGGATGGTGGCTCAAACTCACTAGCTGCTCCTTGGAAGCCCTATGCAGGGTTCTTATGAGTTGAACTTAACAGTTCTTTTGCAGTTTTCCTTATTCACTGACCAGCTTTCACTTGTATATGAGACAAATGAAAACAGTATGACTTATGCCAGTGACACGTTCGTCTTCAAAGTGATATCTTTGCTCTTTAACACTTTAAAAAATTCTTTTGCAGCAGATTTTCCCCATATAATATGTGTTTAGATTGCTTGCCTACTGTATTCATGAGCATTGATTATAGATTCAGGTAAAATGAAATCCATAACAACTTCAATTTTTTAATCTGTTTATCATGATGTTATTTATTGGTCCAGTTGTAAGGAATTTTGTTTTGTTTACTTTTATGTTTATACACTGAAGTCTGTAGTCTTTGCTCTTCATCAATATGTTCTTCAAGTCCTGTTTACTTTCAGAAAGCCAGGTTAGGTTATCTGAACACCACTGGTTATTAATTAGCCTTCCTCCAACACTGATGCTGTGTTCTTCTTCATACAGTTCAGCTTCTTTAATTATTTGTTCAACACACAGATTGAACAAGTATGGTGAAGAGATACGACCCTGACACACATCTTTCCTAATTTTAAACCATGTAGTATCTCTTTCTATTATTTGTCTGGGGAGTTTATCATACTGTGGTAAATTGTGTGTAGCTGTGATGCTGGAAGCTATTTTAAATATCAGTATTTTACCAACATTTTAAATACCAGCAGAGTCACCCATGGTGAATAAGTTACAGTGGAACTTCCAGAATAAGACTGATTAGGAAGAATGAGACACACACTATTTCTGAAGACTAGCCACTGAAAACCTTATGAGTAGCAGGAAAAGATTGCCTGGTAGAGTGCCCAAAGATGAGCCCCTCAGGTTGGAAGGCAGTTAAAATAGGGCTGGGGAAGATTGCCTCTACAAAGTAGAGTTGAACTTCATGGTGTGGATAGAGCAAAGCTTTCAGGACCTTCATTTGCTGAAGGGGCACAACTCAAAAGGAGTAGAAACAGCTGCAAACATCCACAAAATAATTGGAACATAGCATGTATGAAGTATGAATCTAAGAAAATTGCGAGAGATTAAAAATGAAATGGAAAACATAAAGATAGAGATCCTGGTCATTATTGAGGGATTATTGAGGTAAAGTGGACTGGTATTGGCAACTACAAATTGGAAAATCATATCGTTTCCTATGCTGAGAATGACAAATTAAGGAGAATGTTGTAACATCATCAAAAAGAGCATCTCAATATCTATCTGGAAGTACAAAACCATTCAACTAGTTTCCTCAGTCTAAAATTGGTTAGGCATGTAATCATGATGCATTAATAATTATGAGTGACTGTAATGTGAAACTTGAGAATAAAAGGAACTTGAGAATAAGGAGCTCTGGTAGCGTAGTGGTTACGAATCGGGCTGCGAACCTTAAGGTCAGCGGTTGGAAACTACCAGCCGCTCCGTGGGAGAAAGATGAGGCTTTCTACTCCCGTAAGGATTTACACCCTCGGAAACTCTGTACAGGGTCGCTATGGGTCGGAACCGACTCGACGACACTTAACAACAACAACAACATTGGTAGTTGGATCACCACTCGTCTGTCATTTTGTTATACTGTGATGGCTTGTGAGTTGCTGTATCCCTGGATGAGAGAGCCATAAAACTCTGAAAAAGGAATGTAACAATGCAGATAGATTGATACCTAGAGGGGTGAAAGAGTTCTGACCTTTATGGGGGAGGGCAAGGTAGTCTTTCAGAGAAGGATTCTTGCTGCCTTCCAGATCTGTCAATAAAACATATGTTGATTCCCACCCCACCTCTGATATTGGCTAAAGCAGCTGGTTGTTGGACTTGTATCCAATAAGAAAATGTTCCTATTTATTTTCTTTAAGGTTATTATGAGATTTATTTTTATCACTTTACACATATAACAACTCGGTTTATATTGATACCAATTTATTTCATTAGCAATAAAACTATATTTGTACCAGTTTTCCTTAACCTAATTTATGTTGTTGTTATCATCAATTGTATCTTTAGATCTAACCTTCCTTGTAATCTAAATTTAAATTTATTTCTGTGTTATATAGTTTTCATTTTCCATTTTACTATATTTTATTATTGTAAAGTATGATGGACATTCCTGTTATATTTGCCAGCCAGAATGATGTTAAATATGTTCTTTACATTTCTAATAGTTTCCCTTTAGTTAATTCTTGCCCTGTATTTATCAATTCAGATTAGTCTAGTATCATTATTTTTCTTCTAGACTATAATCTGTGTCATTATTTTCTAGAAGAAAAATAGTGATACTAGGCTATAATATCGCTTATAAGGTTAGCCAGGTGTTAAACAATTCCCTTAGCTTTCATTTATCTGATAATTCCTTAATTTCACCCTCATTTTGAATGACAGAACAAAAGAAGGGGAGTAGTTGATTTTGCAGTCCAGGAGGGGAGGTCCCTGGAACCATCAAGGGCAAAAAGTGAAGTGTGGGACCCTATCCAGAGAAACAGAGATGCCAGAGATGGAGGCAGAGACAATGAAGTGGAGAGATACATGGGTTGGGGATTTAAACTCAGAGAGGGAGGGGGCTATGTGTGCTGATGGCCAGGGGCAGGCTAGCCCGGTTTACCCTTTGGTTGTTTGATGATGCATGCAGGAGATTGTAATCATTGCAATGAAATGAAATAAGATAGGATGAATGTAAACCTAATGTTCTCCCATGTAAACTATCACATAATTCACAATAAAAACTTAAAAATAAATAAATAAAAAAGAGTGATTCTTAAATGCCTGTGTGACAGGAAGACTGAAAGCCTAAGCAGTCCCCTTTCCACTCCAATGGTTCTCAGATCCTCGAGGCATGCACTGTATGGTTGCTCTCTCTCAGGTCCCTGTAACCTGGGGCAACAAACCCTGTAACACATTGTTGCTACAGTTCCTTAATGTCAGGGATCTTAAGGCCAGCCCCTGAGGACCCTTAGGCTTCCAGCCTCAAATGACAATTTCACTTTGTGTCTCTCCAGACATGGGAGGAATTTGATGTTCATCGGAAACCTGATGGGATGCAGTGAGCTCATACTCTTTGAAGAGCTTCAAAATCAGTCAGCCCTAGCTACCCTGTGAGTAGATGTCTGGTGGTACTGTGGGAAACAATTATTCAGGGCTTTACCAGCAAACTGGAGTGGCACCTATGCTTTGGTGCTATTAGCCATCCCTTTCACCCTGGTATTCCATCAGCTGTCAACCACAGAAGACAGGCACAGGACCAAGAGAAGTGTAGCTACTCCCCATGGCTCTTTTGAGCCCATGTTTATATAAACAGTACCAGAAATCAAAGAGGGTACTAGACAAATTCAAAGGGAGAAACCAAATAGTTGCAGGGTTTGAATTGGTATTACCCTTGTGGTCAACCATTAACAAAAAATGTGGACTGGATTAATTACAACTATAATCAACAAAGATTCGTAAATTATACAAAAGATGCTATAAAAGAAATAGCAGAGCAATTAGGACCTACTAGCAAAATGGCCTGGGAAAACAGGGTAATCCTAGAAATTATTAACAGAAAAAGGAGGAGATGTGTTATAATCGGAGTCCAATGTTGTACTTTCATTCCCAATAGCACAGCTCCTGATGATACCATTACTAAATCATTACAAGGGCTGACCACCTTAGGTAATGAACTTGCTGAAAATTCAGGCATAGATGACCCATTTTTCAGTCTCATGGAACAATGGTTCGGAAAATGAAGGGTGCCTATGACTTCGGTCCTCACCTTTCTAATTATTGTTTTCGGTTTTTTAACAATAATGGGATGCTGTATTATACCTTGTATAATAAGAGGATTAGTTCTAAAACTTATAGAAATAGCCTTATTCAAACAACCCCCACCTCCATACAAAAATACCCTTTTTCACTTAGATACATGCAAATACCAAAGTCAACTTCTCCTTGCAGAGTTTGAAGAAAAGAATGAAGTCTAACAAGAAGAAAAAGGGGGAATTGTGGGAATGAATGTCTTTTCTTCAAAATTATTATAATCCTATTTATTGTATTCGGACAACCTTCTTTTTCTTTCTTTTTTTTTTTCTTCCTGAAGTGAGTAGGGACTTTATGATCTTTCTTTTACTCTTTATTACTTCCTGAAGTGAGTAGGGACTGTATGACCTTTCTTTTA
>NW_006408870.1:1320316-1338823 GCF_000296735.1 Chrysochloris asiatica | reverse complement strand
GTAAGAGAAAAGACTGTGCAGTCAAAACCCTAGCCAATGGGGTGAGACACAGCCTTAAGACTTGCGTCAGGGATAAAAACTGGAATCTCCACTTGGTGTGATCGCTGGCCTGTTCCTGTACAGCTGTACATCCTTCTGCAGAAGTAAATTTTTTCTTGCCTATGTAATTTAGTCTCACCGAGTGTCTTTTTGTGCGACATCGGGATTCATTTCTAACACTGCCACTATACTTTACTGCTGCTGTTTTGTTGGGCTTCTCCCTCTTTTTCACTGACAGTCCACTTTACCAAACATAATGTCCTTATTGTCTAGCTAACATTATTTTCCCTATTTTATTTTCTTGGAGTCTGAAGGGCTCAAACCTGTGCTGTACCCATAGGTAATTATCTCCTAGGCTACCTAGTCTTTGAGTCTTGGTGTGGTGCTGTAGGCTAATGTGCTGGACTGCAGGGTCGGTTTGAACTCTAAGATCAGTATTTCAGGCTCACCAGCTGCTCCTTGGGAACCCTATACAGTTGTAACTGACTTGACAGGATTTAGCAGCAACAACAACCTAGTCCTAGTACATGTCATGCCCGCATTGGTGCTCTCTCACAAGGCCATTTACTCAATACGTATAAAAGAAAGGTTTTTAATAAGTTTCTTTTTTTTAAATCTCCCCTCTCTGTTCAAACCATTTTAATCATAGTACTGCCTGACTATACTTTTCCCTGTGCTCTAGGAACATATAGGCTAAGGATTTACTGTTGCATTGTTAATTTAAACCTAGGACAAGAAGACAAGCTAGGAGGAATACCAGAGGACCAGGATCTAGCATCCCTTGAGAATGTAACTTTCAGACAAAGGTTTTTGAAGAGACCATTAACATAAACAATGTTTATGGACAATCACATCCCAGGATGCCTTGACTCAATGGAGCAGAAACTGTATCCTGTGCTGAGCAAGCAATAAAACTCTAAGAAAATAAAGTAATAATGAAGATAGACTGATACCTAGAGGGTTATAAGAGTTCTGACAGTATGGGGGAGGGCAAGGCAGTGTTTCAGAGAAGAATTCTCAGTGCCTTCTAGAATTGTCAAGAAAACATATACTGATTCTCACACTGTCTCTTATATTGGCTATAGCAGCTGGTGATCAGACTTTAGTCTGGTAATATCTTTGGCAACCACAGAGGGGAAACCTTGGACTATCTCAGTAAGTAAAGATATTTGTCATTCTCACTTGCTGGGAGACTTATTGGGCCACAGGACAGGGAGACCCCAGGGGCACACATTCCAGGCATCCCACGTGACATCACAGAGACCTACTGTCTTGGGACCTCTTGAGTTCTGGCTACTGGCATCTCCTATTTGCCTATATTGAACACTATACCATTTTGATTTCAGGGATTTGATAATAGAATGTTGTTGCTGTTACGTGCCTTCAAGTCAGTTACGATGCACAGAGACCCTATATAGGGTTTCCAAGAAGCAATGGGTATGTTTGAACCACTGATCTTGTAGTGAGCAGTCTAGTGCTTATCCCAGAGTATACACAAGGACTCCTGATAACAGAATAGTAGCCAGGAACTATGAATCTTAAGTGTCCAAGGGAAATATTTTGTCATGCAAGAAGAGGAAGTCCTGAACTATTACCTCATGACAAATGGAAGCACATGGTTTACTAAAACTCTCCCAGTTGGTCAAAAGATTCATGAAGACAATATTGCTTCTTGCTTTGGATTCCATGTGAACTGAGGACATTTGATTTTCCAGGGAAACTTCCCTTGTCAAAAAGTAAATTGGCTTGCTGACATAAACCTTATATTCTGTGAGTTGGTTTCCGTGATTTTAAAAAAAGTATTGTATATATCCACAGAATTACACTTCATATTCAAGACGGAAGTTTATTCCTAACAATTTTTACTTTAATTTTTATAGGCAGCTGACTTTAATATTATTCTTTTAAAGAATAATATTAAGTTTACTCGTTAATATTGCCCTTTATAGATTAATATTCACTAGTTTCCAAAATTCCTGTCTGAAGATATTGAGTCCTGGTATGATGCTGCAGGATAATGCACTAGACTGCAAGGTCAGTTTGGACCAAAGGTAGGCACTTCAAACTTACCCACCACACTCCTTAGAAACTTTACACAGGGTCACTATGAATCAGAAGCAACTCCATGGCACTTAACAACAACAAAGCATCGATGAAATAAGAATGCAGTAAATTCTAGGTTGGCATGATGTTTGAAGAGAAAATTTAAGCCTTGAGTAGCAACATTGAAGGTACCTGCTGGCAAAAAAAAAAATTGCATGACACAAGAAGCATCAAAAGAAAATAAAGGAAATATGAATACACAATCACTGTATCAAAATGTTGTTGTTGTTAAGTGCCATTGAGTAACTTACAACTGTATAGCATTTCCAAGGATTAAGCAGAGGTCATGATGTCTGATATCTGATAGTGCTTGGCTGAAAGCAGAGAATACAAGAAAGATATTATCAGCTTTATTGACTACATAAAGGCATTTGACTGAGTGGATCATAGCAAATTGTAGGTACTATTATAAAGAATGAGACTGTCTAACACTTAATTGTGCCATTATGGAGCATAAATATAAATCAAAATACCCCTGCTGTAACAGAACAAGGGGATATATTGTATGGTTCAAAATGTGAAAAGGTGTGGGTCAGGGTTACATCTTTTCACTTTAATTATTTAATCTGTATGGTGAGGAAATAATCTGAAATACTGAACTATATGAAGGTTGATGCAACAGTAGGATTGAAGGAAGATTTATTAACAACCAATGATATGCAGATAACATAAACTTGCTTGCTGAAATGGAGAAGCAGTTCGACTTGAAGCACTTACTGATAAAAAAAATAAGAGACTACAGCCTTTAGGTATGGTGGTGGCTGTGTGCTGTATAGTTGGTTCTGACTCTTAGCAACCCTGTATAGGGTTTCTGAAGCTGTAAATTTTTACAGGAGCAGAAACTCTCATCTTTCTCTTGTTGAGCAGTTGATAGATTTGAACATGCAATTAGCAGCCTAATGATAACCTACTGCTCTACCTAGGCTCCTTCCTTCAAGTACTGGTTACAGCCAATTGTGAAGAAAACAAAAATCTTCACAACTGGGATTATAAATATCATGATAAATGGTGAAGCAATTAAAGGTGTCAAGGCTTTTATTCTACTTGGATCAACAATCAACACATGTGAAAGCATTAGTCAAGAAATAAAAAGATGTAATGTATTAGGCAAATCTGGCACAATAGCTCTTTAAAATCTTAAAAATTAAATATGTCACTTCATATAAATTAATTAGATGAACCTGACTCAAATCATGATATTGTCAATCACTTCCAATGCATGTGAAGTTTTGACAATGAAAAAGGAAGACCTAAGAAGGATTGACTACGTATACTAATAGTGAAGTGGGAAGACTATTGAATATAGCATAGGCTGCTAGAAGAATGAACAAATTAGTCTTGGTGGAAGTGCAGCCTGATTGAACCTTAGAAATTAAGGTAGTGAGACTGTCTCACTTACTTAGGACACATCATCAGAGGGGACCAATTGTTGAAAAAGGACATTATATTTGGTAAAGTATACAGTTAGTGAAAAGGAGACTCTCAATGGTAAGGGTTGACTTAAGCATTGCAAAATTTGTGAAAGGATGGGAAAAGATCTGGCAATGTTTCTGTTTTGCATAAGGTCACTGAATTATAGCACATAATAACAATGGTGTATTTTAAAGAGAGAGTTTGTGAGATGCTCAGAGATAGGAGTTGTTGAAAGAGCTTGAGTAGAGGTGTGAAGAATTCAGTGCAAGTCTTATTTTGAATTATTGTTGTGATATGTACATAAACAGTTTTCCTTTTTTTAAAATACACATTTACGTGCTGGTGGTGGTTATGTGCTGTGAAGTCAATTCCAACTCATAGAGACCCTGTATTGGTTTCCAAGGCTCTAAATCTTTACAGGTGCAGAAAGGCTAATCTTTCTCATGTGGAACCATTGGTTGTTATGAACTGCTGAACTTGAGATTAGCAGCCCAACTCGTAACTGCTACCAGAGCTCTTTACAGTTTCCTAGAGGGTACCATTTAAAGAAGATCCCTTATTGGAGGGAGTTTTTAAAAGATGGTGCTGTTCATCATACTACAGTGATTTGAATATTTCTTCTTGTTCTGTCTCTGAAAAGATGGGAATAATCAAGAAGGAGTGTAATGTTTTCTTTTTTTGAGATTTCAGAAGACAGTACTTTTTGGTAGGAAAGCATGAAGATGGCTGGTGTTGAAACATGGAACATCTTTCCTTGGAGTCCTTACACACCCATTTAGAAGCATAGCAGGACAGATACTCTTTGACATGGAGTTGGTGGAGGCAGGATTTTTATGACTTTTTTACTTTTTAGGATTTCACCCCTTTCTGGAATTGTAGCATCCTTTTCAATGCCCTATTCACCTCCTTGTTTCTTAAGGTGTAGATGAGTGGATTCAGCAGTGGGGTGATAAGACAGTAGAATAATGATGTGAACTTAGCCTGGGTGCTATTAGAAGAGGGTTGGAGATACATATAGATGGATGGCCCATAGTACATAATGACGACAATCATGTGGGAACTGCATGTACTGAAGGCCTTGTGCCTTCCTTCAGCCGAAGGTAACTTCAGCACAGCTCTGGCAATAAAGGTATAAGAGATCAGGACAAGCAGTGGAGCTAGAATTACAAAAGGGATGGCTCCCATAACCAATGTCAAGTCATTAGCAGTGGTGTCTTCACAGGCCAGCTTGATCAGAACAGGCAGTTCGCAGAAGAAGTGGTCCAAAGTATGGTGACCACAGAGTTGGAGCTGGAGAGTGAGAGTGCCTTGAAGCAGAGAATTAGCTAGGCCACTTCCCCAGGCTGTGGCTGCCAGCTGCATACATACCTGGGGGCTCATGATAAGGGTGTACTGGAGTGGCTGGCAGATAGCCACATAACGATCTAAGGCCATCACTGCCAGCAGGATGCATTCAGTGCATCCTATCCAGTGGAAGAAATAGGCTTGTGTGATGCAGCTCCTGGAAGCAATTGTCTTCTTTGGTCCCCAGAGGTTGGCCATTAGCTGTGGCAAAATAGTAGTGCTGATACAGAGGTCCAGCACAGACAGATTGTCTAGGAAGAAGTACATAGGAGTGTGGAGTCTGGGATCTACCACAGTGAGAAGGATGATGAAACTGTTTCCCATCATAGTCAGGATGTAGAAGACTAGCACCACTCCAAATAGAGGCCTTTCCAGCCATGGATGATCTGAGAAGCCCACCAAGACAAACGTACTTGGGAAACTCATGTTTTCTCCTTCCATGGCATCTACCATCTGTATTGCTGGAATTCAAGAGACAAGGTTTAAAGGATAAACCTAGCATATGTGTCAATCACTCAATGGCATCATTAAAATCTTTCATATGTTGTTAGGATTTCAAAAAATAGAATGGATACTATATAAATACTGACCTACTAGTTGCCAATGCATGAGAAATAGGGCATGAGAAATAGGGCTGGCTTACCTAGATATAATGAGTAGACTCATTCAAATATCTGCTGATATGATGATTTCTCCTTTTTCTCTCTTTTACCTTTTCCTCCCTCTTTCTATACCTGGCTTTCTCAAATCTTTCTGTCATATGGTGAGTGGTAAGCATGCAGAATCTGAAGTAGATTTCTGAATGAGTCTTCATCACTCATTAACTTGACCAAGACACTTAATTTTTTTGTATATCAATATCCTTGTTATAAAATTATGAATAAAAAGAGTTCTTATTTTGATTTAAAAGTTTATTTGAAAATTTATAAATGATTTTTTCATATCAATGTCTTTATCTAAGGAGCTCTGGTAGCATAGTGGTTACGAATTGGGCTGCAAACCTCAGGATGAGCAGTTCAAAAATACCAACTGTTCCGCGGGAGAAAGAGGAGGCTTTCTGCTCCCATAAAGATTTACAGCCTCAGAAATCCTGTATAGGGTTGCTATGAGTTGGAACCGACTCCATGGCACATAACAATAACATGTCTTTACCTGCATTTATCTATCTACCTGGCATCAGGATTAGAGAAAGAATCTTTAACAACCTGTGACATGCAGATGATACATCCTTGCTTGCTGGAAGAGAAGAGGACTTAAATAGTTATTGATGAAGATCAAAGACTACAGCCTTGAAATTGGATTGCTCCTCAAGGTAAAGAAAACAAAAGTCTTCAAAACTAGACCAATAAATGTTGTTGTTGTTAAGTACTGTGGAGTCAGTTCTGACTCATAGTGACCCTGTGCAGGGTTTCTAAGGCTGCAAATCTTTACGGGAGCAGAAAGCCTCATCTTTCTCCCATGGAACAGTTGGTAGTTTCGAACTGCCAACCTTGAGGTTAGTAGTCCGATTTGTAACCACTACGCTACCAGAGCTCATTGGACCAATAAATAGCATCATCATAAATGGAGAAAAGATTGAAGTTGCCAAAGATTTCAGTTTGCTTGGCTCCATAATCAACACTCACAGAAGCAGCAGTCAAGAAAGTAAACAATGTATTGCATTTGGCAAATGTGCTTCATAAGACCTCTTTAAAGTGTTTAAGAGCGAAGATGTCAGTTTGAGGACTAAGGTGTGCCTGACTCAAGCCATGATATTTTCAATTGCCTCAGGAGTCCTGGTATGGCACTGTATAATAAGCATTAGACTGCAAGGTCAGTTTGAACCACAAGGTTGGCAGTTCAAGCTCGCCAGCCGCTTCTTTTAAACTACTTCTTGGTTGCTATGCATCAGAAACAACCCAAAGTCACTTAACAACAACAGCAACATCTTCATGTGAAAATTAAACAATGAATAAGGAAGATCTAAGAAGAGTCCTGGTGTGATGCTGTAGGTTAATGCACTAGAATACAAAGTTGGTTTGATCCACAAAGTCGGCAGTTCAAAGTTAGCTGCTCCTTAAAAACCCTATATAGGGTCACTATGGGTCAGAAGAAGCGACTCGATGGCACTTAGCAACAACAACAGGAATCAATTCATTTGAGTTATGGTGTTGGAAAAGAATATTGGCAGTGTCATGGACTGCCAGAAGAACAAACAAATAAGTCTTGAAAGAGATATAGTGAGAGTATACCTTAGAATCAAGGATGGTGAGACATTGTCTATAGTACTTTGGACATATTATCAGGATAAATCTGTGACTGGAAAGGACATCATGCTTGGAAAAATAGAGCATCAAATTAAGAAAAATAAATAAAGTGGAAGACTCCCAGCAAGATGGATTGAAACAGTGGCAGAAACAATGGGCTAAAACATAGCAACAATTATTAGGATGGCATATAACTGGGCAATGTTTAGTTCTGTTGTACATATGGTTGCTATGGGTTGATTGCAACTCTACAGCACCTAACTACAAAATTGGTAGATACCAGATGGATGGATAACAGATGGGTAAATGTTGCTTTTAGGTGTTACAGAGTCATTCTGACTCTTAGCAACCCCATACAGAACAGAATGAAACACTGCCCAGTCCTGTGACATCTTCACATTTGTTGTTATGTTTGAGCCCATGGTCTCTGCCACTGTGTCAAACCATCTCCTTGGGAGTCCTCTTTTTTGTTAGCTGACCCTCCACTCTACCAAGCGTAATGTAATTCTCTAGGGACTGGTCTCTCCTGATAACATGTCTAAAATATGAGAGAAGAAGTCTTACCATTGTAGTTTCAAGGAACATTGCAAGGTTTCAAAAGGCAGCTTAAAAAGACAAAGTAAAATTTTATAATGAAATGTATAAGGACTTGGACTTAGAAAACCAAAAGGGAAGAAAAGCCATAAAACATTTTCTGATATAATTCCTGAAGATGAGTCTCTCAGTTTGCAAGGCACGCAAAATACAACTTGGGAAGTTCTGTTTCCTCAAAGTAGCATTTAACATCTGACATGAAAGGAGTAAAACTTTTGGTAACTTCATTAGCTGATAGCATGCAGCTAAAAAAGAGAAGAAACAGCTGCAAACAGACATTAAGGATAGGAACGTGAAATGTATGACGTATGAATCTAGGAAAATAGGAAGTTGTCAACAACAATGAAATCGAGTGCATAAAGAACAATATCCTAGGCATTAGTGAGCTGAAATGGACTGGTATTGGCAATTTTTAGTCTGATAATCATACGATTTACTGTGTCAGGAATGGCAAATTGAAGAGGAACAGCATCACATTCATCATCAAAAAGAACATTTCAAGAACTATCACCTACAGGGGAGGCCTGTTAAGACCACTAATATTAAAATTTATGCACCAAAAACTAATCCTAGTGATGATGAGACTGAATAATTTTACCAGCTTTTTCAGTCTGAAATTGATCAAACACACATTCAAGCTGCATTGATACTTACTGGTGATTGGAATGTAAATATTGGAAATGCAGAAGGATCAATAATTGGAAGATATGGCCTTGGTGATAGAAATTATGCTGGATGATAGAATTTCTAAAGACCAAAACAAAGACTTATTCATTGCAAATACTGTTTTTAGAAAATGTGAAAGATGACTATAAAGAATCTAGAGTGACTGAAACAAATGTGGATGTGAAACAGCTGAACAGAAAATTTCAAAGGGTGGTTTGAGAAGACAAGGCAACGTATTATAATGAAATATACAAAGACCTGGAGTTAGAAAACTAAAAGGGAAAATCATGCTCAGCATTTTTCAAGCTGAAAGAACTGAAGAAAAATTCAAGCTTCGATCTGCAGTGTTGAAGGACTCCATAGGCAAAATGCTGAATGACACAGGAAACATCAAAAGAAGATGGACGCACACAGAGTCACTGTACCCAAATGAAATGGACAATGTTCAACCATTGCAAGAGGTGTTTTTGTTGTTGTTAGGGGCCATTGAGTTGTTAATGACTCAGTGATCTTATGCACAATAGAATGAAACACTGCCTGATCCTGGGCCAACCTCACTATTGTTGCCATGCTTGAGCTCATTACAAGAGGCTTGTTGTTGTTGTTGTTGTTAAGTGCTGTCGAGTCGGTTCCGACCCATAGCAACCCTGTGTAGGGTTTCTGAGGAGTGACTGGTGAGCTTGAACTGCTGGCCTTCTGGTTCAAACAACTTTGCAGTCTGGCGCATTAACCCACAGTGCCACACCAGGACTCCTTACAAGAGGTAGCATATGATAAAAAAATGATAATATTGAAGAAAGAAGTCCAAGCTCCACTGACGACATTAGTAAAAAGAAAGCCACTCGGAATTGATGGAATACAAACTAAAATATTTCAATAGACTGTTCACTCTTCTAAGGTAAGAAATTTGGAAGACAGCAAAGTGGTCATTTTGGGCCCATTCGAAATAAAGATGTGTAATGTGGAAATCTTTTAACAGTATCACTAATATTACAGACAAGTACAATTTTGCTGAAGATAAATTAAAAATTGTTATAATAGTACATGCTTGCATCGGATGGATCTTGGTTGAAAGCAGAGAATACCAGAAAGATGTTAATTTGTGATTTTTGACCATATAAGACATTCAACTGTGTGCATAATAAGCTACAGATAACATTCTGAAGAATGCGTAAAATAGAACACTTAATTGTGCTCATGAAAGAACCTGTACATAGACCAAGAGGCAGGTGTTCAATTGGAGAAATGAGAGACTGAATGGTTTGAAATCAAGAGAGGTGTGTATCATGGTTGTACCCTTTCACATACTTATTCTACCTTCATGCTGAGCAAATAATCCAAAACACTGGATTATTTCATCATTTCTTGCAGTTTCTTTAGCTTCTTTACATTTAAGAGCAGGTTTCAGGGTCTCTTCTGATATACATTTTAGTCTTTTCTTTCTTTCCTGCCCTTTTAGTGACCTTTCGCTTTCTTCATGTGTCGTGTTCTTGATGTCATCTAACAACCCTTCTGATCTTCAGTCAATAGAGTCTAATACATCAAATCAGTTCTTTAGATAATTCTAAGTTCATATTTTGGCTCTTGTGGACTTCAGTTCCCTCAGTTTGAGAAATGTTGAGCATGTTCTTCTCTGAAATATGCCATGCACAAAATATTGAATGCTGTAGAAATCGCCAAAAGAAGATAATACACAGAGTTACTATACCAAGAGGAAATGGTTGATGTTTAAACATTGTAAGAGGTAGCATATGAGTAAAAGCCAATTTTACAAAAGAGAGTAGTCAAAGGTGCACTGGAGGTATTGGCAAAGAAGCAGTCTACCAAATTTAAAGGATATAAATGGAAACCTTTCAACAAATGTAGGCAAAATTGAAAGCACTCATTCTTCTGTGCCACAGAATTTGAAAGACAACAGTTTTCCAGCAGCTATTTTGAAAGAGATCCCTACTTATGCCCATTGCAAAGAAAGGTGGCCTAATGAGATGCAAATCCAGTTGTTGTTATTAGGTGCCATTGAGTCAGTACCAAGTCATAGAGACCATATTGCCAACAAAATGAAACACTGAAAGGTCTTGCACCAATCCTACAATCATTGCTACATTTGAGCACATTGTTGTTGTTACTGTGAGACTCTATCTTGTTGGGTATCTTCCTCTTTTTCTCTAACCTTCTACTTTATCAAAAATGATATCCTTCTCCAGGAACAAGTTCCTCCTGATAATATGTCTGAAGTATAAAAAATCAAACAATGTATTGCATTAAGCCAATCTGCTGCACAAGACCTTTTTAAAGGGTTAAAGAGAAAAGACGTCAGCTTGAGGACTAAGGTACACCTGACCATGGTATTTTCCATAACCTCACATGCATGTGAAAGCTGGACAGTGAATAAAGAAGAATGTGGAAGACTTGATGCATTTGAGTTATGGTGTTGGGGGAAAATATTGAAAGTACCATGGGCTGCCAAAAGAACCAATAAATCTGTGTTGGAAGAAGTGCAACCAGAGTGCTCATTGGAGGCTAGAGTGGCCAAACTTTGTCTCTATACTTTGAACATATTGTCAGGAGGGACCAGTCACTGGAGAAGGATATCATTTTTGGTAAGGTGGAGGGTCAGGGAAAAAGAGGAAGACCCTCACTGAGATGGATTGGCAAAGTGGCAGCATCAATGGGCTCAAGCATGGCAATAATTGTGAGGTTGACTCAGGACCAGGCAGTGTTTTGTTCTGTTGTGCATAGGGTTGCTATGTGTTGGTACCAACTCAATGGCACCTAACAACAACAACAGCATCACCATAAATCAAATGCCTCAGTTCTTCTATGGTGTTTCTTATTCACTGTCCAACTTTCACATGCATATGAACTTATTGAAAATGCCATGGCTTGGATAAGGCACATCTTAGTCCTCAAACTGGCATCTTTGCTCTTGAACACTTTAATAAGATTTTGTGCAGCAGATTTGCCTAATGAAATAGTCTTTTGATTTCTTGACTGCTACTTCCATGAGTGTTGATAGTTGATCTGAGAAAAATGAAGTCCTTGACAACGTCAGTCATTTCTCCATTTATCGTGATGTTGTTTATGGGTTCAATGGTGAGGATTTTTGTTTTCTTTACATTGATATGCAAGCCATACTGAGGACTGTGATCTTTGATCTTCATCAGTAAGTATTTTGTCTTCTTTGCTTTCAGCAAATAAGGTTGTATGATCTGCATATCACAGGTTATTAATGAGTCTTCCTCCAATCCTGATGCCATGTTTTTCATCATATACTCCACCTTCTTGAATTATTTGCTTAGCATACAGATTGAATAAATATGGTAAAAGAATACAAACCTGGTGTACACCTTTCCTAATTTTAAGCCATTCGGTGTTCTCTTTTCCTGCATATTCAATCAATTTCTAGTGCCTTGTTCTTTGCAAATGTCTTCGATGCACCTTGAACTTCTTCCTTCAGTTTAATTGGTTCTTGTTCATATCCTGCTTCTTGAAATATTTGAATATCAACCATTTCTTTTTGGCACAGTAACTCTGTGTATTCCTTCCAGAAATAATGGAACCATATTATTAATATCATATGCAAGCAAATTTTTGTTGAATATGACTCAAAAATGGCTGCAACAGTACCTTAGTCTGGGGATTGCCAGAGGTTCAATCCAGATTCGGATGATGATATGGAACAAGGTACGTCAATTTTGACACCAGATAGATCTTGGCTGAAAGCAGAAAGTACCAGAAAGATACTTACCTGTGCTTTATTGACTATGCAGAGGCTTTCTACTGTGTGGATCATGACAAAGTATGAATAACATTGAGAGTAATGGGTATTCCAGAACTATTCCTTGTGTTCATGAAGAACCTGCTCATAGACCAAGTGGCAGTCATTCAAACAGAATAAGGGGAACAGAACAAGGGGACACTGAATGGTTTAAAAACCCATGCTTTTAAACCATGAAAGGTGCTTTCTAGGGTTGTATTGGTTCACTATATTTATTCAATTTGTGTGCTTAGAAAATAATTCAACAAGTTGGATTTTATGAAGACGTGTCGTACATCGTATTAGGTTTGGAGGAAGACTCTTTAACAGCCTGCAATATGTAAATGATGCAGCCTTGCTTGCTGAAAGTGAAGAGGGCTTAAAATATTTACTGATAAATACCAAAGACCACAACACTTAATATAGGTTGCACTTCAATGTAAAGAAAACAAAACTACTCACAATGAACAAATAAATAACATCAATGCAAATGGAGAAAAGATTGAATTTGTTAAAGGTTTCATTTGCTTGGATCCACGATCAACACTCATGTAAGCAGCAGTCTAGAAATCAAAAGATTTATTGCATTAGGCAAATCTTTAGCAGAACACTTAAGCATTTGAAAAGGTACATTTAGAATCCATCTGTTGGCCATGTTAGCCACCAGGATGGCAAGACTTCGCGATTCATACTTCAGACATATTAATAGGAGGGACCAGTCCATGCAAAAGGACATGATATTTGGTAAAGTGGAGGGTCAGAAAAAAGAGGATTTTTTCCAACTCCAATGAGCTGGATTAGCACAGTGGTAGCGACAATGGGCTCAAGGATAACAGCAATTGTGAGTATGGTGCTGTACTGCGCAGTATTTTGTTCTGTTGTGCATAGGGTCACTATGAGTCAGAACTGACTTGACAGCAGCTAACAGCAGCAATATTATCTCCATATTCTTTTCTTCATTCTTCTATCATTTAAATCTCATTCATTTGTATTTCACTATACAAAATGAGCTAGAGAAAAATAAGGCTTTTTGATCCCCAAAAGATTTACAGTCTTGGAAACCCTATACAGCGTTGCTATGAGTCAGAACTGACTTGATGGCATTTAACAACATGCAACATGAAGTCTATCTGGATAGAAAATGTTTTCATATGTTTCAATTTTCAGAAGTTTTATCTCACAAGTTGGAAGTGTGTATATGATATGCATAAACTAGATTCAATAAAATAAATACCACATACTTGCAAAAACACTTAAAGGAAAACTGAAAAAAAATTGTGCTAAGGTTTTAGAAATATACTAACAGCATCATTCTAATTTATATTTTAAACAACAAACAAAGACAAGAAATAGACCCATTCCAGTGCAAGTCCACATTGCTATATGATCAATATTCTTCAGATAAGAAAATGGCTTTAATCTGGAACTATTTCCCAGATGGAATTTCTGAACTATGGTGTTAAGCAACTAGGAATGAGTACCTTGCATCTTAATGTGTATAATTTCTTGGCATTATTTGGATGATGCAAATATTTAACATACTCAACTGCCAACCAAAAGTTAGATTGGAAGTTCAAGTTCACCAAGAATTCCTCAAAAGAAATGTCTACTTCTGATAAGCCAGCTGTTGAGAATCCTATGAATACAGATCTACTCTGACATTAATGAATTGGCATGAGTTAGAGCTGAATTAATGGCAACTAATTGGTTGTAATTTTTTAGATTCATAGAAATTACAACATGACATGTGGAATTAATTTTGAAATGTCTATAGTCATGGGCAATTCTTAAGGTGCAGAAGGAGTATCACTGATAACAAGGGAAAATACTATGTTGATATTAAAAAATAGAGAAAGTAGAGCCCAGGGACTCGGTGACTGAGTGGGGTGAGGAGGGAGGTGGGAATTTGGGAGAGCTTGAGAATAATATTAAATAGCTTGTCAGCACACTGAGAAAGTATGATCAGTAGGTTCATTTTCATAAAATATTTAAAATGTTGTAATTCAGGAAATTGGACTTTGTAATTTGGTTAAAGATGAGAACCATTATGTACATCAGGTGGAACATCAGCACGCAGAAAGAAGCACCGTTTTTTATTTTTTTAATCTGAAATAAATATATATCACATCTGCATTTTGCTAGTCATAGACATAGTGACTCTTGCTTGGACTTTGAGTAGAGGGATGAGCTCCTAGAACTTTTGTTGTGGTTGGATCTCCAAATATGAGTAAACCCACAAAAAAAATAAGTACTCTTTCTGATATTCAAGAAGGAATTAAATGACTTACTTGATTCACTTATTTCCATAATGTTAGATTGGCTAGCTATCATTGCAATAATTTTGTTTCCAGGGTTTCCCAAACTTACCTATACTTTGTGTTAAAGTGCTTGAATAACCTTCAGAAACTGAAATTCTCATTTCATCACTACATTGTTTTTACACATTCAGGATGTGTAAAAATACCAGTACTCAGGCTTATCTAATCTAGCCTCAGTTATCTTTCACTTCTCCCTCAGCTCATCCCTTTCATAATTTACTCCAACTGTGTTTGTAAAAGCATGTATTCCAGCCTATTTTCTTTTGCATATGTTAGTTTCCATCTTGTCCAGCTACAGTAACTTGCTTCAGAGCTATTTATCCTGTAAGACTGGGATCAAACATAATTACCTCTATGAAACCTCTCTTGACCTAAGTCGGTGTTTTGTGCTCAGACCTTACTTCAGATTCTTTTGCTATTATAGTGCCTCAGTGGCCTCCTCTTCTGCCTTGTGAATATTTTAGGAGCTTGATCTTTATTTAAATTCTCTGTGCCTTCTTAGTACGCACTCTACATTTGATCTAGCGAAGCTATTTAATAAATGTATAATACAATGGGTGGATTCTGTGATTACTCTTATTGGCATATTTAATTTGCTTCTACAATGGCTCATTTACTCCCATATTCAACTACTGCCTCTCATACATTCTCAGGTTAGGTTGGTTTTATCTACTGCTTTTATAATCATTTTATCTACTTCATTTATAATAATTCTTCTTTCAATTCACTTGCAAATTATAATTGTTTCAACTGTTACACTGACATCTTTCTATTTATTTTCCCAAATTGTAGTCAAATTTTTTCATTGGTTCAATTTATTTCCCCTTTTAAAGTCGTTTGTCTCTACCACCATGTAAGATGTAGAGTGAAAGAAATTTTATATTCTGTTGTCTTGTTTTTATAATATTATACCTAGCACAAGGCTTGATGCATACTAAGTCTCAGTATGTGCTTCCATGATCACATTTCTGGTTTTCCTCTTTCAGTCTATCATTTGATATATTTTTCTTTGTCATGACTTCTATTGTTGTTGTTGTTAAGTGTGTTGAGCTTGCTTTGACTCATAATGACCTGTATAGGGTTTCTGAGAAGCAGTTGGTGAGTTTGAACTGCCGATGTTGTGGTTTAAACCAACCTTGTGGTCCAGTGCTTAGCCTACAGGGCCACACCAGGACTCCTGACTTCTGTTATACATATAAGGGTCTCTGGTAGTGTAGTGATTATGAGTGGGGTTGCTAACCTCAAGGTCAGCAGTTCGAAACTACCAGCTGTTCCACTGGAGAAAGGTGAGGCTATCTGCTCCTGTAAAAATTTATAGCCTTGGAAACCCTATGCAGGGTCGCTATGAACCAACTCCAGGGCACACCACCACCTTCACCATATATACATGTAGTTGTTAAGTGCTGTCAAGTCAGTTCTGATTTATAGTGGCCCATGTTTCTGAGGAGTAGCTAATGAGTTTGAACTATCTACCTTGCAGTCGAGTACTTATCTGGCAGCGCCACATCAGGACTCCATTATATATATCTATCTATATTTTATGATATATTTATATTTATTATATATATATATATTTATGATGTAAATATAGATTTATATCATATATTTGTATGATAGATTTATATCAGATACTTATATGATAGATTCATGGGCCTAAAAATTATTGATGCTGGTGGTGGTGGGAAGGGGGTTATAACAAAGTTTAAGAGAACTAGCTTATAAATGTTTTTTACCTTATATAAAGGAGCTCTGGTAGCGTAGTGGTTACGAATTGGCCTGCGAACCTTAAGGTCAGCGGTTCGAAACTACCAGCCGCTCCGCGGGAGAAAGATGAGGCTTTCTACTCCCATAAAGATTTACAGCCTCGGAAACCCTGTACAGGGTCGCTATGGGTCGGAACCGACTCGAAGACACTTAACAACAACAACAACAACAACAACATTACCTAGAAAAGTCATTCCAAATGTGAGAGAATCTGCTTTCGGAATCCCTCTATGGAATTTACTAGAAGAGAAAGCAATCGTTATTAACACTTACTTAAACCTAGACTAACTTCTCATATCCACTTTACCTTGAGATTGAAAGAAGGAAGAAGTGTAGAGAAGCCAGGGGCCAGGAATTGTTATGTTAAGAGCAGGTTCAGAATGATACAGATTTCTTCAGCTGAGACAAGTACGGAACTAATCCAAATTCAGTCACAGGAGAATGGACTTGTTGACATGATGTAGGTCCTCACTGAGATTTATTCTCTTGGATCCCTTGAGACCTGAAGTATTTCATATATGCTTAGGTGCAAAGTCTGCAAAGAGGAGAATTCTAGGGGGATTCTGCTTCTTCTAATATCTCGTCTTTAGAATAATCTTTGCCCTATGGAATAGGTCTGACTAAGATGCTGGATGATAATATCCTGAAACAATAAAACTGTCCTGGGTTACAATTGTAATCGAGTCTCTGGCAACATTTATTTATTTTAATATCTACTGATGTACAGAAAGATGGACTAATGTCCATTATAGGCAACTGTTTAAAAAAAAAAAAAAAAAAGATCAATTATATGTAAAGCATTCTATAGGTATACCTCACAGATATTGAGGATTTGGTTCCTACCACTGCAATAAAGCTATTATCACCATAAGTGAGTCATACAAATATTTTGGTTTTCCAGTGAATCTAAAAGTTATGTCTACACTATATTAGAGTCTATTAAGTATGTAATACTATGATTAAAAAGTTTGAAATATTGTAAGACTTAACCAAAATGTGACACAGAAACATGAAGTGAGCACATACTATTGGAAAAAATAGTGGGGATAAATTTGTTTGACATAGGGTTGCTGTTAAACTGATTTTTTGTTATATTTATGAAATACTATATTTCACAATACTGTTTTTTCTTTATTTTTGGAGACAGGAGGTTTAAGTTTTCTGGTGGGCACAGGTCACATGGTACAGTGCCACCGAGGCTTTCTTGAATGCAAGGCCCACCACTTTTCTAAAGGGCCACAATTACAGATGTATTTTGACTCCACAGTCATCTGGAATGAGGCACTTCTCAACCACTATGCCTTCAAACTCATTAACATTAAAAATGGTGAAGCTTTAAACATTTCTTGGAGTTGTGGGTCTTCTGTTGCTCAAGGAACTGGAACTTAGCCCTGTGTAAGAACTAAATCACATGTTTATTGTTTTAAAGTTTTGTGGGATGAACATGATGACTTGACTAATGTGGATCCTAGCCACAATTCCCTGGGGTTTTCCAAAGGCACCTCCAGTACCTGTCTGGAGTCTAGATTAGGGAAAGAAGAGATTAGCAAGATCAAAGAAAAGAAAGAACAGGAAAGAGTTGTCTCTAGGATCCCTTAGAGCAATTGACAGAATACATGTCAACAGGCTGCCAACACTACTGAGGAGGTAACTGTTTGTAGTCATTGCATACTGGTCACCACAGGGAAGGAAGATGGCCAGTTTAATTGGATGCAGCATAATATCTTTCTTCAAATTCTTTTTCCAAATTATAATGGTGTTATATTATCCATATCTTCCCATGTTGCTATCATTATCACCCTTAAGAAACTTTATGTTGGGGACCGCGATCACTGAGGTGTTGAGGCCCTGTGTCATGGATGAAAATCCTACACGATGGCGCCACTCAGGATGGCTAGCCAGGGACCCTGAGGGCCCAAGGAAGTAACCTCCGGACGTCCCGGGTTCATTGGCTTTTACGAACTTACTGTTGGGCTAGCTCTGTATAATTTTCTTTAGTCCTATCACTCATTCTATGATTCAAACTCCAGTAATTGTAGCTTCTGAGAAAATGGTTTCTTATGTGTCTCTCTTAATGTCTCCACTGTGTTGGCAGTGCTTAAGGTTCTGGGAACAAAATCTCTCTGAGGAACAAACTCTGGTCACCTGGCAAGCATGTCCAAAATATTCTTTATCAGATTTTTCAGTTATGTTTGATATTAACTTAATACATGAGCCCTTGATACCCATGGACAAATATTAAAACAAAAACCTCTTCTAAAGC
>NW_006408870.1:1314423-1320016 GCF_000296735.1 Chrysochloris asiatica | reverse complement strand
TAGGTGCTATAGGTATGTTAATTAGGCTTGAGAAACCTTGAGTTTCTGCCTTGGGATTCGAACCTAAAAAGTACTATATAACAATTTGCTTGAATTTCTAGAAAATTAAGGATGTTAGATTATCAAGACAATTTGTGATCTATGTTTTAGAATTTGTTCCTGTAAATCATTGTGTCCTGTTTTGAACCATTAATCACATTTCACTTCTGTACCCTGTGTTAATAATACCCGCCTTCCTTTGTGTAAAGCTCCTCCCTGAAATAAAAAGGAGGCACAGACTGAAGCCCGCATGTGTTATGGCTTGCAGGGCATGCATTACGGGCAGGCATTGCAGTTGGTAAGATGTGCATACTGCTTGCATAGCCATGAGGTTTACCATGCAGGATCTGTCTGACGCCAGTGTCGCATCCACTCTGGTCTCAAGGTGTCTTCTTGTCTCTCTTGTTGCGTCTTTGTGCGTATTCTTTCTCTATCTGTCGCCGCCAGATCTCCCAACTTCGTGAACTGAACCCCCAGTCAAGGCCGCTTCTCTACAACTTTAGAAATAATAAAACTGGCATGTTTTTGAACAATTGATTGACTGTATAGACTTTATAGACTTTATATCAAGCTTGCAGAAGAAGTTCCACATTTATTTTATAGTTGAGCTTCATCCCAATTTATAAAAGGAGACTAAGCAATCTTCTATATTCATCCAGATTGTATTTGTTCCTATAGCCTGAAGGTCCATGCCACCTTTCCTGAACTATCTAGATAACATTTAAGTGGTTGGTTATAGACACTCCAGACACCTAAGTTTTATGTAATGAGAAATCTGGTTTCTGTCAGATTGAATAGGTATGGTGAAAGGTCACAAACGTGGTGCATACCTTTCCTGATTTAGACAATTCAGTATCCCCTTGTTCTGTTCTTACAACTGCATCTTGGTCTATGTACAGGTTTCTCGTGAGCACAATTAAGTGTTCTAGAATACCCATTATTTGCAATGTTATCTATAGTTTGTTATGAACCACACAGTTGAAAGCCTTTGTAACGACAATAAAGAACAATTAAACATCTTTCTAGTATTCCCTGCCTTCAGCCAAGATCTATCTGACTTTAGGAATGACATCATAGTTCATCACCCTCTTCTGAATATGGTTTGAATTTCTGGCCATTCTCTGTTATTGTATTGTTGCAACCATTTTTGAATTATATTCAGAAAACATTTACTTGCATTTGATATTAATAATGTCATTTAATAGTTTCTGTATTTCATTTGATCACCTCTCTTTAGAATGAGCACAAATATGGATCACTTCCAATCAGTTGACCAGGTAGCTCTTTTTCAGATTTCTGAGCATAGACAAATGAACCCCTCCAGTGTTGCATCAGTTTGTTGAAATGTTTCAATATGTATTCCTTCAGTTCCTGGATCCTTGTTTTTTGCCAATGTCTACGGTGTACCTTGGACTTTCACTCAGTACCATCTGTTCTTTATGGTAGCAGAAAGCCTCCTCTTTCTCAGAACAGCCGTTCGATTCAAACTGCTGACCTTGAGGCTATGCCATTATGCTACCAGAACTCCTTGGTCTTCCTTGTAGGTGTATGGGTATTACCCTATCACAGACAGCATTGTATTTCAAGACAGTTCTTGAAATGTTCTTTTTGATGCTGAATGTGATGCTATTCCTCTTCAATTTGTCATTCCTGACATAGTAACCTATATGAATGTCAGATTTTAAAAAATGTAAATATCAGTCCATTTTGGCTCACTAATGCCTAGGATATTGATCTTTATGTTTCCCATTTCACTTTTGAAAACTTTGCATTTTGCTAGATTCGTACTTCATGCATTCCACATTTCTATTATTAATGTTTGTTTGCAGCTATTTCATCTCTTTTTGAATTGTATCCCATCAGCAAATTAAATCTTTGCTCCATTCATGCCATTAAGGTCAACTCTTCTTTGAGGAGACAGGTCTTCCATAGTTGTAATTTGAGTGCTTTACAACCTGAAAGACTCATATTTAGGAATTATATGAGACTTTTTTTTTGCTGCTACTCTTATGGTTTTCATCTTTCGGGACTATGTCTGAAAATGGTCTGCAGCTATTCACAGGGTTTTCAGTAGCTAACCATACAGAAGTGTTCTGTCTCTTTTTCTTCCTAGTCTGTGTTATTCTGGAAGCTTCACTGAAACCTGTTCATCATAGATAATCCTACTGGTATTTAAAATACAGATAGCTTCCTGTATCACAGCAACATGCAAGTCATCACAACACAACAAACAAAAAAAGATGAGTGGTGGCACTCAGCTGAAGAAGTGATCCAGTTGCAAGTCCTTGGGGGTAGATAAACAATGGCAGGTCAGACAGCAGGCAAGTAGACTGAGTAAATAAGATGGCAGGCTACCAATGACTCCTAGGATTGACGGGCAACAGAGGAGGTTATTGTTCAAGTCCAAAGAACCACACGTCAGATGATGAGTCAGATGTAAGTTCCAGGCCCAGCAGAAAGCAAGTGACCTATGCCTAACTGTTGGACAGTTTGGAAGTAGACCACATCCCTGAGGAAACTTCGTTTTAACTGATTGGCTGCTCATATCAGATCTCATCACAGAGATGATGTGAAATCTTTTGAAGCATGTATTTGTCTAATTTTAGGAAATCACAGTCATCTATTTTGTCTTCTGTTTCTATGTTTTTAGTTATGTATGATAGTGTGCTTATGCCATGTATTAGACTCCTAAGTTTGTCCCTATTTTCTCATTGATGATCCTTATAATTACAGGTTTTTTATTTATGTCTTTAATCCACACTTATGCTTGTTTTTGTATATGGTATGAAATATGGCTCTTGTTTCATTCTTCTGAAAATGGATTTCCAGTTTTGCCAGCATCGTTTGTTGAAGAGAAGATGCTTTCCCATTTAATGTGTCTTGGCAGTTTGTTAAAGTTCAGCTGACTGTATGTGGATAAATTTACTTTGGGTTTGTCAATTCTCTTCCGCTGATCTATTTATCTTTTGTTGTGTTGGTATCAGACTGTTATGACCACTGTGGTTGTTTATTAGATTTTGAGATTTGGGTTCTCAAACTGTTTGATATCCAACATTGTTGTTCTTAAGTAATGCATTGCTTATCCAAGTTCTCTTTCTTTTTCAAATAATGATCCATTTTTTGCAGCTTTGTAAAGAATGATGTTGGGATTGCATTATATATACAGATTGGTTTGGGTAGTGTTGACAACATTTTAGAGGGTGAGTATTCCAGAAAACTTAATTGTGTTCATGAGAACCTGTACATACACAAAGTCACAGCTATTAGAACAAAACAAAGGGACACTGAGCAGTTTACAATTAGGGAAGGTATGCAGCAGGCTTGTATCCTTATACTATATTTATTGAATCTGTTTGCTGAAAATTTAATCCAAGAAGCTTGATTTTATGAAGAAAAATGTGACATCAGGGTTGGAGGAAGACTCATTAACAACCTGAGATATGAAGATGATACAACCTTGATTGCTGAAAGCCAAGAGGACTTAAACTACTTAATGATGAAGATCAAAGACCACAGCCTTTGGTATGGGTTATACCTCAGTGTAAAGAAAACAAAAATCCTCACCACTGGACCAATAAATAACATCCATATAAATGTAGAAAAGATTGAAGTTGTCAAAGACTTCATTTTGCTTGGCTAAACCATCAACACTCATGGAAGCAGTAGTCAAGAAGTCAAACAACTTCTTGTATTGCATTGGACAAATCTGTTGCACAAGACCTTTTTAAAATGTTGAAGAACAAAGATATCCATTTGAGGCTAAGGTGCTTCTGACGCAAGCCATGGTATTTTCAATAACCTCATATGCATGTAAAAGTTGGACAGTGAATAAGGAAGACCATAGAAGAATTGATGCATTTGAGTTATGGTAGTGGAGGAGAATATTGAAAATACTGCCAAAAGAACAAATAGATCTGTGTTGGAAGAATTACAGCCAAAATGCTCCTTGGAGGCCAAATGGCCAGACTTAATCTTTCATACTTTGGACATATTATCAGGAGGGACTAGTTACTAGAGAAGGATGTAATGTCTAGTAAAATGGAGGATTGGAGAAAAAGAGGAAGACCCCCTAGTAAGATGGATTGGCACAGTTGCATCAGTGTGGTCAAGTTTAGCAGAGATTGTGAGGTTACCCAGGACTGGACAGTGTTTCGTTCTGTTGTGCATAGGGTCGCTATGAGTTGGTACCGACTCAATGGCACCTAACAACAACAACAAAGTCAATAAAGCATGAGTAAATATCTTTCTGGTATTCTCTGCTTACAGCCAAGATTCATCTGACAGAAACAATATCCTTCTGAATCCAGCTGGAATTTCTGGCAATTCTCTAATGATGTATTGTTGCAGCCATTTAAAACAATTTTTTTGCAAAATTTTACTTATGTATGATATTAATAATAATGCTTGATAATATATACATTGGGTCACCAATGAAATGTGTATATTAGTATGTTGGCCAGGTTACTGTCTTCTAAATTTCTTGGCATAGTTCAGTGAGTGCCTTGAGTACTACAATTTGTTAAAAGATTACAATTTGTATTCTGTCAGTTCCAGGAACTTTGTCTTTTCACTGATGATTTCAGTGCAGCTTGGACCTCTTCCTTTAATATCATCAGTTCTTGATCATATGTTACATCTTGAAATGGTTGAACATCGAATACTTTTTTTGGGGTAAAGTGACTTTCTATATTTCATTTATCTTCTTTTGGTGCTTTCTGTACTATTCAATATTTTACCCATTGTTGTTGTAGTTAAATACCATCAAGTCAGTTCCTACTCATAGTTCACCCTGTATAGGGTTTCTGAAGAGTAGCTGATGAGTTTCAACTACCAACCTTGTGTTTCGCAATCCAGTGCTTATCTTACACAATGAGTCAATTTTGCCCATAGAATCATTCAATATTGCAAGCCAAAGCATGAAAATTTTCTCTAGTTCTTTCAGTTTGAGATATGCTGAGTGTGTTCTTCCATTTTGGTGTTCTAACTCCAGGTCTTGGCACAATTCTTCATAATGTTGTTATTGTTGGTGTGAGATGATAAGGGTATGATAACTTTTGATATCATATCTTGTAGGATAATGATAAATAAGTTAGACAGTAAAATAATGTGAAGAAATGTTACCAGGTAAAAACAAGCATGCATTACAGCACGAGATGATGGAACACATTTTAAGTTCATTAGTTTGACTAGTTTCAATGCAGGGCCACTAAGGCATGGCACTGTAAGATAAGCTCTATATGGCTAACTACAAGGTGGGTCACTCTAATCCACCAGCCACTCATTGAAAGCCTATGTATGGTCTCTGTGAATCAGAAATGGTCATAGGTAAATATGGAAGCATAGATAAAATGAACAAACAGGCACTCTTAATATTACCTAGGAACTTGAATCTTATCTTATGGAACATGAAGTAATTATGGACTTTTTTTTTTTTAATTAAAGAAAATTGTAGTATTGCTGGTTTTCTTTTTTAGGTTAGATTTTATGTAATTTGAATTATGTTTTAGAAATTAAATGGAAGAAAATTATTTCAATTATCCAAATAAATTTATGA
>NW_006408870.1:1313176-1314323 GCF_000296735.1 Chrysochloris asiatica | reverse complement strand
AGAAATTAAATGGAAGAAAATTATTTCAATTATCCAAATAAATTTATGAAAGTCTAATTAAGGAAATGAAAGTTTGGGTGAAGAATAACAAATGAGCACTCTTAATATTACCTAGGAACTTGAATCTTATCTTATGGAACATGAGTAATTATAGAATTTTTTTTTTTTTAATTAAAGAAAATTGTAGTATTGCTAGTTTTCTTTTTTAGGTTAGATTTTATGTAATTTGAATTATGTTTTAGAAATTAAATGGAAGAAAATTATTTCAATTATCCAAATAAATTTATGAAAGTCTAATTAAGGAAATGAAAGTTTGGGTGAAGAATAACAAATGATCTTGGAGATAGCAGAAAAATAGAATTTTCAGAATTTGGGATTAGATTGAATTTGAGAAATAACTAAAACTCTAGGTTTCTGGATTAGTTTTCAGGGTTAAGAACAAGTATTTTGGAGGATCGGCTTAATTGTTTACTTTAGTGATATGTGTAGGCAATTAGCAGAATTTTCTCTAAAATTAGAAGCAAGAGTCTCAAGAACCATTATTTCAAAACTTAGGGAACACATTCCATGAAAATAATGATCTCAAATTCATCATCTCTTCTGGGACAAGAGTCCCAGAGGGACTCATTAAGTCCTTTGTTTTGCTAACAAATTCCAAGCAGCAGAATAGGGCCATTGAAAACTTTGGTATGTTTACATCTGCTTGTACCCTTAAGGTGACAATTTTGAGGAAATTTACTTGTCTACTCTATCAGAATGAGTTCTAATGCCTAGGTTGTTGTTGTTAAGTGCCCTGTAGTTGGTTCTGACCCATAGCGACTCTGTATTCAACCTTGCGATTCAAACTGACTTTGCAGTCCAGTGTATTAACCCACAGCACCACATCTAGATTGTTGTTGTTAGGTACCATCGTGTCTGTACTGACTCATTGTGACCTTATGCACAGCAGAACGAAACACTGCCTTATCCTAGGCCAACCTCACTATTGTTGCCATGCTTGAGCCCATTGATGCTGCCACTTTGCCAATCTATCTTGCTAGGGGTCTTTCTCTTTTCTCTGACCCTCCACCTTACCAAACATGATATCCTTCTCCAGCTACTGGTCCCTCCTGACCAGTCGCTAATATATCCAAAGTATTAGAGATGA
>NW_006408870.1:1307438-1309421 GCF_000296735.1 Chrysochloris asiatica | reverse complement strand
GAGAAATACTTTTAATTGATGGTATATGGAGGGGATTATAATCAATGTAATGAAACAAGTTACATGAATTGTTGAATGTGAAACTGATGATGTGCCCTATAAACATTCACTCAATCCACAATAAAAACCTTAAATTAAAAAAAAAAATTAATGAATTAATCAGTAACTATCCATTTGAGTTGATTTTGTTGCTTTACTATTAAGGTTACTTCACTGAATTTATCATGTCATTCCATTATTTTGATCTTGGAAATGCAATTACATGAAGAAATCAAAGCCCTCTTTACCCAAGTATTAGGCAGGCTCTGGTAGCTTAGTGGTTATGAGTCAGACTGCTAACCTTAAGATCAGCAGTTCAAAACTACCAGTGGTGGTTTGGGAAAAAGATGAGGCTTTCTGCTTCTGTAAAGATTTATAGCCTTGGAAACCCTATGCAGGGTCACTATGGGTCGGAACTGACTCGATAGCACTTAACAACAAAAACAACAAGCAAAGAGAAGAATTAAGATAATTCCTATGAATAAACCAATTATAGTTAGCTTTGTTGGTTGGACCAGAAAATTTTTTGAATAAGAAGTATCCTTACTAAAAGTTGAGCTGACCACATAACAATTTTGAGCAGTTTATACACAGTACATGGAATATGGTGGCTCTGGAGGATCAGCACTGGCCTAAAAGCCACATGGTCAGCAGTTTGAGCCTACCAGTTGCTCTGTAAGAGAAAGATGAGGCTTTTCCCCCTTCAAATATTTATAGCCTTGAAAACGCTATATAGGTTTGCTATAACAAAAACACACACAATACAAACTGTTAGGGGTTTCCCAAAAGGGAAGTTTATTATAATTTTTTTTGTGATCCATTTAATCTTTAGGAGGCGATTTGTAATGCTTTGCTAAGTTTGCATGTCTGGTTTCTACACTATAATTATTACCTTTCTAATTATTTAAACTTTTCTCATAGCTATTTGTATTAGTTTCAGTGATGGGTTAAGTTAAACTTAATAGGGAGCTGAGCAGATTTTCTTTTAACACAAATGTTTCTCTGAAATATCTCGTATTGAATCTTTGAATCATCATACCAGATTTTAGATTCTAATGGTCTCAGAAATAAAGTATTCTAGGGGAAATTTAATAATTATTACTTCTGCTTAATATATCTTCAAATAAGAGCAAAGAGTTCATAGATATGATAAGCAATCCTTTCCCAGGATGTTTTAAATTTATCATATAGCAAGATTATTTAACCTTTAGTGAACAATTCTGTGAATATTATGCATATATTTGTTGTTGTTAAGTGCTGTCGAGTCATTTCTGACCAATAGCGACCCTGTATAGGGTTTTCAAGGAGTGGCTGGTAAGCTTGAACCACCAACTTTGTGGTTTAAATGACTTTGTAATCCAGTGCATTAACCCACAGAGCTACACCAGGGTAGATTGATGTAATTACCTTCTAAATAAAGGTGTAGAATAACTCTGTCATCCAAACAACTCCCTTTTTCTATTTCTTTATTTGCATATTCACACCAGAATCCTTAACCCAGACTACTATTGATTTGTTTTCACCACTGTAGATTTTTTTTGAAAATGGCATATAAACAAAGTCAAAGCATCTTAATAAGATTGCCTACTTTAAATTATCTCTTCGGGGGGCTTCCTGTTTTTCACTGACCCTCCACTTTACCAAGCATGAGGTCCCTTTCCAGGGACTGCTCCCTTCTGATAATATATCTGAAGTACAAGAGACAAAGTCTGGACATCCTGACTTCTAAGGACCATTCTGGCTGTCCTTCTTCTGAAACAAATTTGTTTGTTTTTTTGGTACTTGTAATAGTCTCCTTCAGCACCATGTAAAGAATACAGAGTCACTGAATCAACATCAACAAAAATGACCAGTGTTCAACCATTTCAAGAGATAGCATATAATCAAGAGCCAATGATCCTAAAGGAAGAAGTCCAAGGGGCATTGAAGTCATTGGCAAAGTCA
>NW_006408870.1:1304662-1305979 GCF_000296735.1 Chrysochloris asiatica | reverse complement strand
GTACCAACTCAATGACACCTTACAACAACAACCAACATAACTCAAATGCATCAAATCTTCTATGGTCTTCTTTATCATTGTTAACTTTCACATGCATATGAGGTTATTGAAAATACTATGACTTGGCTCAGGCATACCGAAGTCCTCAAAATGACACCTTTGCTCTTGAACACTTTAATGAGGCCTTATGTGGCAGACTTGCCTGGAAAATGACATCATCTTGTGCAGCAGATTTGCTTGGTATAGCGGATGGTGAGCAAAAAAGAAGAAGATCCAAATGAGATGGCTTGATACAGTGGCAGCAGCAATGGGCTTAGAAGTAGCAATGATTGTGAGGTTGCCGCAGGGCAGTGTTTCATTCTGATGTGCATAAGGTCAGTACAAATGCTATGGCACTTAACAACAACAAAAACAACTTTCAGGAAACATAATGTCTTTGAGATTTTTCAAGCTGTGGTTTGTTCAGATCGATAATTAATTCTGTGTTTTTGATGAATATAATTTCATTGTATGGGAAACCTCAGTTTGCTAATTCATTTAAGCTTTAGTATATTTGTAATAATCCCAGATTTGGTCATTGTGCATAGAGTTTCTATAAACATTTTATTACATGTTTGCATGGGGACATGAGCTTCATTATTCTAAGGTAAGTATCCTGGAGTATGAATGTAGGGTCATAGAGTAAGCGGATGTTTAACTTTACAGGAAAACGCCAAACCATTTTCTAGTGTGGTGTGACATTTTGCTTTCCACCAGCAATGTACTAGAGTTTCAGTTTTCCTGTAATTTTATCTCCACTTGATTGTGTTAGTATTACATTTTAGCTATTCTCAAAGGAATCAAGTCCCACTTCATCATGGTTTTAATTTTCCTAATGAAAAATGATGCTGGCCATTCCTTTTTTTAAAAAGCTTTTATTGTGAATTGAGTGATAATCTACATGGCAGAACATCAGTTTTGCACTCATCCAAGTACATCTTGTTTCACTGTAATGATTACAATCCCCTTTTTTTGATGTACACATAACCATGCAGGAATATATAATTATTTAACCAACCAAAGGACACATTTTGCAAACCAGCCTGCTGCCTGTTAGCACACAACCTATCCCTTTCAATGAGTCTAGAGTCCTCATATGTTCTATCTCTCCATGCCATCATCTCTGCTTCCAAATCTGGTATCACTGGTTCTCTGGTGAGGATCCCACATTCCACTCATGCTCTTCCTTCTTGCTGGTCCTAGGGTCTACTGTTTTGGCATGTAAGATTAAATACTTCCCCTTTTTTGTTACACATCTTCTACCTAATTGTGACAATT
>NW_006408870.1:1303816-1304378 GCF_000296735.1 Chrysochloris asiatica | reverse complement strand
ATGCAGGGTCACTATGAGTTGGAATGAACTCCACGGCACACCACTACCACCACCACCACCACTACCACCACCACATCTATAAGGTAAGATTAAGTTCATTAAATTGTAGCCATTTACACTTGCTTACTGTATCAAATTCCTTTGTTTTCCTCTAGTCGAGTTTGATCATCAAGCAATCTAAGCTATGTCAAATAGGTACTATCTGCCAGTTTGGGCATTCTTGTGCACCTGCCCCCACTTTGTATCAGTTGGGAAGTTACTCTCAGCTCTAGTCTCTGTGGCTGGGTTAGTGTCCTTGGGCTTAGTGGTTCCCAAGTCTCCCCAAACTTCAGACCAATTAGCCTTTCCTCTTCTCTCTCTCATCTCAAAGTTGACAGAAGTCTATGGAACATGGTCAAGCTCAGCCCATGTCTTTCCCCCACTTCCACTCATAAGTAGACCAACATGGTTACCAGTGACCTGACAAGACTGCTTGTATGTTTCCTTTGAGTTTCAGTCTTTGAAGGGTATTTGTCCTGAAGTGACTCGATGGCTTGCCTTGTGGCTTCCAGGTGAACAGCTT
>NW_006408870.1:1298838-1300982 GCF_000296735.1 Chrysochloris asiatica | reverse complement strand
TTTGGAATGGGCACAAATACAGATCTCCTCCAGTCAGTTGGTCAGGTAGATGTCTTTCAAATTTCTTTGCATAAATGAATGAGTGCTTTCAGTGCCGCATAAGTTTGTTGAAAGACTTCAATTTGTATTCCATCGATTCCCACTTCCTAGTTCTTTGCCAATGATTTCAGTGCATCTTGGACTTTATCCTTCAGGAATGTTGGCTCTTGATCATAGACTGCCTGTTTAAATGGTTGAATATCGACCATTTATTTTTGATACAGTGACTCTGTGTATTCCCTCAATCTTCTTTTGGTACTTTCTTCATCACTCAGTATTTGGCACATAGAATCCTTCAGTAATTAAAGTCAAGGCTTAATTTTTTTCTTCAGTTCCCTCAGCTTAAGAAATGTTGAGCATGTCCTTCCCTTTAGGTTTCTCTAATCTTTGCACATTTTGTTATAATATTTGACTTTGTCTTCTCGACCTGACCTTTTTAATATTCTGTTCAGCTCTTGTACCTCCTCACTTTTTCCATTTGCTTTAGTATCTCTATTCTGGAGAGCAAGTTTCTGAGTCTCATCTGTAATCTGTTTTGGTGTTTTCCTTCTTTCTTGTCTTCTTAATGACATTTTGCTTTCTTCCTGTATCATGTTCTTGATGTCATCTTCAAACTCTTCTGGTCTTTAATCTTTAGTGTCTAATAAATCATATCTGTTCTTCAGATGATCTCTAAAATCAGGTAGGATATATTCAAGGTCATACTTTGGCTCTCGTGGACTGAATTTTCATATAAGCAACTGATGATCTGTTCCACAGTCTCTTCCTGGCCTTGTTTTGGCTGATGATATGGAGCTTTACCACCATTGCATTGTATTCCATCTGGTGAGGTTCATGTGTATAGTCATCTTTTATGCTGTTTCAAGAAAGTATTTGCAATGAAGAATTCACTGGTGCTTGCAAAATTCTATTGTGCAATCTCTAGCATCATTTCTATCACCAAGGCCATATTTTCCAACTACTGATCCTTCCTCTTTGTTTCCAACCTTTATTTTCCAATCACCAGTAATGATCAATACATCTTGATTGCATGTTTGATCAATTTCAGACTGAAGAAATTGGTAGAATTCTTCAATTTCATCATCAGTGGTTTCAGTGGTTGATGTATAAATGTGAGTAATAGTGGTATTATCTGGTCTTCCTTGTAGGTAGATGGGTATTATCCATCACAGACAGCATTGTACCTCATGACTGCTCTTGATATGTTCTTTTTGAGGACGAATGTGATGCCATGCCTCTTCAATATGTCATTTCCAGTATTGTATACCATGGGACTGTCACATTCAGAATGGCCAATACCAGTGCATTTCAGCTCACCATTGCCTAGGATATGGATGTTTAAACGTACCATTTCATTTTTGACAATTTCAAATTTTCCTAGATTCATACTTCTTACATTCCATGTTCCAATTATTAATGTACTTTTACAACTGTTTCTCTTCATTTTGAATTATGCCTCATCAGCAAATGAAGAACCTGAAGACTTTGTTCCATTTGAGTCATGACTGTCACCTCTACTTTGAATAGGCAGCTCTTCCCCAGTCACATTTTGAGTGCCTTTCAACCTGAGGGACTCATCTTCTGAATCTGTATCTGACAATATTCTGGTGCTCTTCATCATGTTTCAATATTCAATAATCTGATGCTCACAGTGTTCCACTGCTATTCATAAAGTTTTCAGTAACTAAATATCCAGAAATAATTTGTGTCTCCCTCTTCCTATTTTATCTTCATCTTGAAGCTCATCTGAAACCTGCCTACCGTGGCTGACCTGTTGGTATTTAAAATACTGGTAGCATAGCTTCCAGAATTACAGCAACACAAAAGCCAACACATTACGACATACTGACAGGTGAGTAGTGATTAGGCAAGGCTTTTGACTATATGACAACATTGTGAAGAATGGATATTCCAGAACACTTAATTGTGTTCATGAGGTGCCTGTACATAGACTAAGAGACATTTGTTCGAATAGAACAGTGATGCAGAAGTTTTGAACTTAAGAAAGGGTGTGCCAACTTGTATTCTTTCACTACATTTCTTCTCTTTGTTTGCTTAGCAAATAATCCAAGATGTTGGATTATATGAAGAAGAACCTGACATCA
>NW_006408870.1:1296575-1298273 GCF_000296735.1 Chrysochloris asiatica | reverse complement strand
AGTGCTGAAGAAAAGTATTGAAAATAGCATTGAATAAGTCTTTGAAGAAGTACAACAAGAATGCTCCTTAATGTCAGGATGGTGAGACTTTATTTATCATACTTCAGACATGTTATCAGAAGGGACTAGTTCCTAGGTAAGGACATCATAGTAGTGGAGGGCCAGTGAAAAAGAGGAAGATGATGGATTGACAATGATGGATTGACATAGTGGCAGAAGCAATGGGCTCAGAAGTAATAACAATTGTAAAGATGGTGCAGAATGAGGCAGTGTTTTGTTCTGTTGATCACTATGAGATGCAATCAATTGTTAGGGTATCTAACAACAACAAATGTCATGTGGCTAGTGAATAGTTTCAGGTGTGACACATAAAGTTTATCTAAAGACAACTTTGCAGCTAAAATGAGGGCGAGTTCTGAAGTGCCCTTGGGCAGCTGCACAGGATGTTTTATTGGAACTCACAGACCCAGAATGTAACAAACAGAGGGAGAACAGTTTAACCCTATTGTATACAGCACCCTCTTTATTAAAATGTCTATTAAAGTCTTTTGCATAATTTAGAATTAGTTTATGTTTTGTTTCTGTTTTGACTAAAGAGTGGTCTTTTATCACTTGCCACTTTTGGAGCTAATTTTAGGAGACAGGACTCAGAGCAAAGAGCAAAGCATTTATTAAGGATTGATATCCTCAAGAGAATAGGGGTATGGAAAATCTCCCAGATCTATTTCCCTGTGGAAAAGGGAAAGGGAGTTTTATAGGAATTTCAGGTATTGGGGAGTTTCAGGAACACTTCTGCTGTCCTGTTGATCATCCTAACCAGGCTCTCTCCAACTGGCTGTCTCTCCAGGTAGTGGTTATCAGTTGCCATTATAAGAGATACATGATTGTTTTTCTCCTGTTTCTGTGATAGGCTTTGGAGTAGGAATTGCCTACTAATTAAAGAAGAAGTGATTAATGTTAAAGAAAAGGAGTAATTTGGATTGCAGTAATTGATTATAGCAGACAGAGATATATCAGTTACAGCTGGTGGTAGGAAGTGTGTGTGCAAAATCCTAGCTATAACTATTGATATCCTTTCAGGCCTTCTTTACTTTGGCCAGGCTAAAATTCCTTTTAGTACCCTGGGGTTCTCAGTGCCCCAATTTCACTGTGTAAAATTTAAAGTATTCTTTACAATTTGGAATTAGGTCATTTGATGATTATTTGCAAGTTTTTAAACTTAAGAAAACACCTTTTATTGTGATTTGGGAGGAAGTTTCCAGAGCAAACTGGTTTTCCATTCAGTAGTTTGCATACATTATATACACTTTGTGACACTGATTGCAATCCCTACAATGTAACAGCATCTTCCCACTTCCTCCCTGTTCCCCATTTCTATTTGTTCTTCTCTCCTATTTCTGCCAGCTTTCTGAACATTGTGAAGTTCTGTTGAGTCGGTTCAAACCCACAGAGACCCTGTCTGTATAGGGTTTCTGAGGAGCAACTGATGAGATTGAACCACTGACCTTGTGTTTCAAACCGACCTTGTGTTTCAAACCGACTTTGCAGTCCAGTGCATTAACCCATAATGCCACACTAGGACTCCTTCTGAACATTGCCCCTGGGCAAATGCTGCCCTTTAAATGGTATACGGTTGATTATTATGAGGAGTGCATACTTCCTTGCTGTCATTAATTCATTTTATTGTTGTTTTTGTGA
>NW_006408870.1:1294431-1296155 GCF_000296735.1 Chrysochloris asiatica | reverse complement strand
TCTTACTGCTGCTGTGTGGCATTGAGTTGGTTCTGACTCAGCAACCCTGATTTGGGTTTCAAAGACTGTAAATCTTTACAGGAACAGAAAGCCTTATCTTCCTCACCAGGAGCAACTGGTGAATTAAAACTGCTGACCTTGCAGTTGAGTAACCTACTATGTTACCAGAACATCTGAAAATACTGTGGCTTGGGTCAAGTCCACTTTAGTCTTCAAAGTAATATTGTTGGAAGACAGCTACCTAGAACCCTGACATATACCTTTCCTGATTTCAAACCATTAAATATACCTTGTTCTTTTCACATGACAGTCGTTTGGTCTATGTACAGGTTCCTCATGAGCACAATCAAGTGTTCTGAGATTCCTATTCTTTGCAATGTTAGTCATAGTTTGTTATGATCTACATACATAGTAAAATGTCTTTGCATAGTCAACATCTTCACAAGTTAAGTTTTCAAGTTAACATCATTCTGGTATTCTCTTCTTTTAGCCAAGATTTATTTGACCTAAACAATGACATCACTCATTCCATGTCCTCTTCTGAATCTGGTCTGAATTTCTGGCAGTTCCTTGTTGATTCACTGATGCAACCATTTTAAATTATTGTCACCAAAAGTTTACTTGCATATGATGCAAATTATATTGTTCAATGATTTCCACATTATATTGGGTCACCTTTCTATTGAATGGGCAAAAATATGGATCACTTCTAATCTGTTGAGTAGGTAGCTGTCTTCCAAAGTTTTGGGTTAGATGAGTAAGTGCTTCCAGTACTGCATCAGTTTATTAAAATATTTTAATATGTATTCCTTCAATTCCTGTAGTCTTGTTTTTCACCAGTGTCTAAATGTGCCTTGGATTTCTCCCTTGAATACCGTCAGTTCTTGATCATATGCTACCTCTTGTAGTGGTTGAATATCAACTGGTGCTTTTTGGTTCAGTGCCTCTGTGTATTTCCTCTATCTTCTTAAAAACATTTCAACTTTTTAAAATTATGAATTTAGGGAGTAGAATAAACATTGGACTATTAACCACAAGGTCGTTTAAGCAGACCAGCCTCTCCATGGAAGAAAGATGGGGCGTTCTGCTTTGCAAAAATTAAAAGCCTTGAAAACCCCATATAGTATTACTATGAGTTGGAACCTAGTTGAAGACCGTTAATAACAACAGCAATTGTGAATGGATTGAAGGTTTTCAGAGCATATCATCAGTTTTACATTCAACAAACCATAAACAATAATTTAATTTAAATGATTGCAATCCCTTCAATGTAATATCACTTATCCCACTTCATCCTAATGATTCTTATTTCCATTATTCCTCCTTTCCCAACCCAAGGTAAATACTGTTATTTTGATTTTGATCTGTTGACTATTCATTTTTTTCACTGTCATATCTGAGGGACAGTTTTGCTGAATATATGATTCTTTGTTGTGATTTATTTTCTTTCAGACTTTTGTATATCTCATTGGGTTCTTGCCTGTATGGTTTCTTTTGAAAAAAGAGTGTAGTTTTATTGGTTCTCCTCTATAGATAGCTTTTAGTTTTTATCAAGCTGCTCAGGATTGTTCCCTTGTCTTTGATTTTGGAATGTTTAATTATGATATGTCTTGGGGATTTTCTTTTGGATTATATCCTGTTTGGAGTTCCTTCAACTTCTTGTATGCTTGTTGTTACTTTTGTCAAGTGCCATCCAGTCAGAAGCGACTCATAGCGACCCCATG
>NW_006408870.1:1285625-1293786 GCF_000296735.1 Chrysochloris asiatica | reverse complement strand
TTCTTTGATAATTTCTCTGTGCTTTTTTTCACCTCTACCTGTCTGAGACTCCATTAGCCAATAAATTATTCCTGTTTATGGTATTCCACATGCCTTTTTGATCTTGAAATTTTGAACATTCTATGGTATGTATGTATATCATGCTAGTGGTTTTTTTTTTTTCCCTATACACTTATTTACTGCTTGGCTGGACATTAAGCCATGATAGTGACCAAGGGCTAAATTATCAGGTTCTTCCAGTCTCTTTCTGACCATTAATCCTGGTCTTTTTAATAATTTTCAGTTTTGTTTCACATTTTCTCTTACTCTATTCAGGTGCTTCTAATGTGATTGCTTTCAAAGCATTTGGTAGTGATAGTCAAGCATCATCTAGTTCTTTTGGTCTCAGGTTCATGGAGACTGATGTTCACATGTTCCATTAGTCCATTGGACTAATTGATTTTAATTTGGTTTTATCTCTTTTTGTTGTTGAGGTGTTTATGCTTTCTATACATTTTTAAGATTAGTTCCTTGTCTGATATGTCATTACCAAAATTTTCTTTTCAGTTTGTAGGTTCTCTTTTTACTCTTTTGGTGAAGTCTTTTCATATTTTAGTAGGTCCCCATCATTTAGTTTGTCTTCTACTGTTTGTTTTCAGTTATGCTTGATAGTGTATTTATCAGATGCAGTAGTGTCCCTAAGTTTAAAAGCCCTTAGTTATTCTTTGATGATCTTTATATTTTAAGTTTTATATGTAGATCTTTGATTTATCTTTAGTTAATTTTTGTATAAGGTGTGAGATATAGGTCCTGTTCCATTTTTCTGCAAGTGGATATCCCATTTTTCCAGCATCATTTGTTAGAACATATTTCCTTACTAAATGCATTTCAGCACTCTGTCAGAGATCAGCTGTCTGCAGGTGAATGTATTAATTTCTTGGTTCATAATTCTGTTTCCTTGGTCTATGTTTTGATTATTGTGGATGTGTTGTAGATTTTGGGACTGGGAAATGTGAGGCCTCCTACTTTATTCTTTAGTAGTGCTTTACTTATCAGTCAAAGGTCTCTTTCCCTGCATATAAAGTTGGTGATTAGTTTTTTTTCCATTCGTTTGAACAATGATGATGGAATCTGGATTAGAATTGTATCTGTTTATCACTTAGAGTAAAATTGGCATTTCATGTTAAGTCTTCCTATCCATGAACATAGTATAGTATTCCATTTATGTAGCTTTCTATTGGTTTGTTGTACCAGTGTTTTGTAGTTTTCATTGTATAGGTCCTTTGTACCTCTGGTCAGTATATCATCTTTTGGGGGTACTGTAAATTGTATTAGTTTCCTATTTTCCTTTCAGAATTCTTTTTGTTAGTGTAAAGGAATGTGACTGATTTTGTATGTTGAATTTGTATGTTCTCACTTTGCTGAATGCTTCTGTTAGTTTCAGTAATTTTTTTGTTAAGTCCAGCATGTTAGAATCATATCACCTGAAAATAGAAATAGCTTTACTTTCTCTTTGCCAATTTGGATGCCTATTATTTCTCTTTCTTGCGTTATTGCTTTAACTACAACTTACAGTACAATATTGAATTGTTGTTGTTAACTACCGTGGAGTTGATTCCGACTCATAGTGACTCTACACAGGTTTTCCGGGACTGTAAATCTTTACGGGAGCAGAATGCTTCATCTTTCTCCTGCAGAACCGCTGGTAGTTTTGAACTGCTGACCTTGAGGTTGGCAGCCTGACTCGCAACCACTATGCTACCAGAGCTCTTTACAATATTGAATAGGAGTGGTATTAAAGCACATAATTTTCTAGTTGCTGTTTCCAAGGGAATATTTCCACTAACTCTCCACTGAGAAAAATGTTGCTATTGGTTTCGGGCACATGCACTAAGTAAGGTAATAATTTCTCTTCTATTCATATTTTGCTGATTATTTAAATAGGAATGTGTAGTGAATTAAAAAAAAATGTTTTTCCTTCATTGATTCACATGATTTCTGGCTTTCTTTGTTTAATTTCTATAGTGAATTAAGGTGATTGGCTTTCTACTATTGAACTATTTTGCATATATGGTATAAATCACAGTTGGTCATGAAAGATTGCTTCTTTTAACCTGTTGTTGGATTCTATTGAGTAGGATTTTGTTGAAGATTTTTGTGCATTTTCATGGTCTATGCCAATACTCATCTTTCAGTTTGTAGCACTGTGGTGATTTTCATGTTGCTGTGATACTAAGAGCTATGCCACCAGTATTTTCAATGTTGACAGGGCCACACATGATGGACAGGTTTCAGCTGAGCTTCCAGACTAAGACAGACTTGGAAGAAGGAGAGGCGAAGTACTTCTGAATCTTTTGTAACTGAAAAATTTATGAATAGCAGTGAAACACTTTCAGATAGCACCAGAATATTGAACAATAAAACATGAAGTATAGCACCTAAATATTTTCAGATATAGTACTGGTAGGTAAGGCCATCAGGTTGGAAGGCATTCAAAATATGACTGGGGAAAAGCCGCTTCCTCAAAGTAGAGTTGAGACTGATGATGGGAAAAGAGTAAAGCTTTCAGGACCTTCATTTGCTGATGGGGCATAACTCAAAATGAGGAGCAATAACTGTAACATCTATTAATAAATGGAACATGGAACAGATAAAGTATGAATGCAGGAAAAATTTAACTAGCCAAAAATGGAATAGAAAGCATAAACATCAATATGCTAGGCATTAGTGTGCTGAAATGGACTGATATTGGCCATTTTGAACTTGACAATCACATGGTTTACTATGCCTAGTAGAACAAATTGAAGTGGAATGGCATTTCATTCATCATAAAAAAAAAAAACATTTCAAAATCTATCTTGAAGTATAATGCTGTCTGTGGTACGATAATAACTATTTGTCTACAAAGAACATCAGTTAAAATCATTATTATTCAAATTTGTGCACCAAACACTAGTCAGTAATGATGAAATCAAAATATTCTATCAATTTCTTCAGTCTAATTTGTTCCAACATGCAATCAAGATGTATTGATAATTACTGGTGATTGGAATGTAACGACTGGAAACAAAGAGAAGTGATTCTCTTTGTTCTGTAGTTAGAAAACATGACCTTGTTGAGAGAAATGAAGCTGGGGATTGCATGATATAATTTTGAAAGACCAATGATATCTTCATTGAGAATACAGTTTTTAAACAACATAAAAGATGATTACATACATTGAGTTTAACAGATGGAATGCACAGAAATAAAATTGACTGCATCTGTGGGAAGAGACAGTGGAACAGTTCGATATCATCAACCAAAACAAGGTCGGGGGAGGCTTTTGGACCGGCCCCCCATTTGTTCTTTTTTAGTTTCAGGTTGAGGTTAAGGAAATTTAAACAAGTTCTTGAGAGCCAAAATACTACCTTGAACACGTTCCACCTGAATTTAAAGATTATCTGGAGAATAGATTTGATGGATTAGATACTAATGTCCAAAAGCTAGAAGAGTTGTAGGATAACATCAAAAATATCCAAGAGGAAGAAAGCAAAAGGTCATTAAGAAGACAAGGAAAAAAGAAAACACTAAAATGAATGTCAGAAGAGACTGAAATTTGCTCTTTAGCATGCTAAAGCAAATGAAAGAAATGAGGTCAAATAACTGAACAGAAAATGTCAAAGCATCTTCTCAGATAACAATGTCATAAAATTAGAAATCTATAAGAATACCAAGGGAAGAAAGATCTAATGTGTGGAAAGTGAATTAAAAATCATTTGATAATAGAAAATAAATAAAATTCCTGAAATCAAATGAGGAAAAAAATTAATATAATAAAAACTTTGGGACACAGTAAAAAGAGTGCCCAGTGAACAATTTATAACAATAAATGCACACATCAAAATGGAAAAGAGCCATATTTTGATATGTTTGAATTTATTGAGAGATGCTTTGTATCTTAACACATGGTCTATTGTGGAGAATGTATTTGCAAATATTGTGTCCCAGATTGTAACTTGGTATTTCCTTCTTTTAATAGTGTCATTCTTGGATCCAAATTTTTATCTGGAGTAAGTTAAATTTACCAGTTTTTCTGTTGTGTGTTGTGCTTTTAACATCATGTGTAGTATTTCTTTCCCTCATTCAACTCAAAAAGATTTTCTCATTTGTTTTCTTCTAAAGGTTTATGGTTTTACACTTTACGTCTATATATATATATATTCCAATTTGTCTTACATTTATAGGAGATGTGAAGAACTCAGTTTTGTCTTCTTTTTACAGGAGATGTTAAGTTCAGTTAGAAAGTGATTCCCAACGTTGTCTTACCATGTACCATATGTTGACTCTAAAAATTTAAAAAGTTTACTGAGTAATTTTTGTATCTTTTCAAAAATAAATTACTCATAATTCTGTGGTACATTTTTGGACTCTTATGATGTTTCACTGATCTATATGCCTCTTTCTTAGCCATACAACACTGTTGTGATCACTTTTTCATTGATCGTAAGTCTTAAAATCAAGTACTGTGATCATTCCAACTTTTATCTTATTTTAAAAATGTATTAAAGCAAGCTTTTCTTTTCCTTTCCATTTACATCATAATGAACTTGCCCATATTTCGAGATTTGATTTGGATGTCTTCAGTTAACAAATGAGTTTAGGTTGGGTCTTCCAATTTATAAAAGTAGTATTTTGCCATATTAATTGTCTTCTTTAGTTTTTTTTTATTTTTATTTTTCCCACAGTCTTTTTTTTTTTTTTTTAATGTTTTTATTGTGAATTGAGTGTAAGTTTACACGGCAAGTCAACAGTTTTGGATTCAACAAATCATACACCTTGTTTCATTACAATGATTATAACCCCCTCCATGTACTATCAGTTACAGTATTTATTTCTATTCATTTTATCTCCTTCTTTTTTAAATGACACTCAGGCATATATAATAATTTACACCACCAAAGGGCACATTCTGCAAGTCTGCCTCCTGGCCGTCAGCTCTCAATCCCTCTCTTCCCATGAATCTAGAGTCCTCAGTTACTCCCTCTCTCTCTGTCCCCGTATTTGCCTTCATCTCTGGTGTCACTGCTTCTCTAGATAAGGTCTTGCATTACTCTTGTGCTCTTCTCCCTTGATGATACTAGGGTCCTTTGTTTCTGGACTGTAAGATTAACTACTCCCCCACTTTTGTTAACAAAACTTCTACCTTTACAATTGTGAAAGTCGCAAGTAGTCATGATAACAATTATTCACTACTAAATCTTAAGAATCTTATCCGCATCTCGTTTTACCAAACCCATCTAGACAAGACGAAAACTATTCAGTGGGGACCCTATCTTCGCCCCCACACTCTTAAACTAAACTCCCTCTTGAAACTTTGTAAGCCAGTCACTTCGTGCCTTTATTGTCCCCTCATTTTAGGTAGCCAATATCTAAGTTGCCCATCCCTATCTACCCTGTGCACAGAAGGGATAGCATTGATATTTGATGTGAAGACTCCTTCCTTCTTTTTTGGTATTTAGAGCTACTATCTCCATAAGTATAGGCCAAGTTCATCAAATTGTAACAATTTACCCTTGTTTCCTTTATGATTTTTTAAAAAAATCTTCCTCTAGTGGAATTGTGATCATCAAGCCATCGAGGTAAGTCAAATGGGTACTATGTGCAAGTTTCGGTGTTCTTGTGCATCTCCTCTCACTTCATATCAGCTAGATGCTTCACTCTCAGCTCTAGCCCTCCATGACTATGTCTCTGTCCATGGGCTTAGGTGTCCCCATATCTCACCACACTTTGGACCAACCAGCCTTTCCTCTTCTTTCTCTCATCTCCAGGTCAACAGGAGTCCATGGTACGTGGTTGAACTCTGCCCTTTTTTTCATTGCTTGCTTTCCCCCTCTTCTACTCACCAATAGACCACCGTGGTCATCAGCAAGCTTACATGCCTGCTCATATGTTCCCTTTGGAGTTTAAATCTTAGTGGGGGGGATTGTTCTGAGGGATTCTGTAGGGTTTTGTTTTGTTTTTAAATCAGCCCTTTTAGATTTCAGCATTCTATTTTATTAGATTTATGCCTAAGTATGTAATTTCATGGAGTCCTGTTGTGGCGCTGCGGGTTAATGCTACAGACTGCAAAGCCATTTGAACTGCAAGGTTGGCAGTTCAACCTCACCAGCTTCTCCTCAGAAACCCTATACAGGGTTGCTCTGGGTAGGAACCAACTCAACGGTACTTCACAACACAACAACAATGTAATTTCTTATGTACTGTAAATAGTATTCAACTTAAAATTTGGATTTCTAATACATTTGAATATGCTTATCTATTATATGTTGACTTTATATAAACTCAGTAGTTCACTTCTTTAAAGCAAATTATGTTTTTTAATTTTTGTTGAAAATGTATGTCAGTGAAAATGATTACATTCATCAAGTTGTACAACATTCTCACTAACCTTTTCCATATTATTCTATAACCATTAACTTAAATGCATTGCCTACTATGCATTGCATATCATATCCCTTTGGAATCAGAGAAAGCAGTCAAAGTAAGCTTCTGATGAGGTCTGCCTTGAATTTAACTGGCCCAGAAGCAACGGCTTCCTCTTGGAAACCATTGTTTTGATTGGGACTTTATTTTTAAGATACCCTAAAAAGAATAAGAAAAAGAAAAAGAATAAGTAAAAAAAGAAAACATATGATGTGTCACTGCCAGTTAAGCACTGAACTACTACTACAAGACTGAAGCCTTAAACCTATTAGCCACTCTTCAGGAATCCTATACAGGTTTGCTATGAGTCAGAACTAAGTTGACAGTACAACAACAAAACTAAGACAAGAATATTAGTGAGATAATTTATCTGCAGCCCTCAACTGATCACAGAGACATATTTAAATACACTTTGTTTGGAATCAATCCTATGCATATATGAACTGGAATCCAAGTTGCAATATTTTTTAAACTTTACCCTTTTATGTATTAACATGTTTCTGTAAGTTTATATGTAATGTTTTCAACACCCAGAGATAAAGATTGAATGTGTAAAGATACTGATAACAAAATACAATAATTATGAAAGCAAAGAAAAAGAGGTATTCAGTGTGTGTCAGATGTCACTTACAATGGACTCATTGATGGAAAACCCTATTGTAATTTAGGGTCCAGGTGTGGCACTGTAGGATAAGTACTTGAACACAAGGTCGGTTTAAATCACAAGGGCAGTGGTTCAAACTCCTTGGAAATCCTGTATAGGGTTGCTATGGGTTGGAACTAACTCGATGGCACTTAATAACAACAACAACACTTGTATTTGGTATGTAGATAGCTGTGGTGTTATATGTGACAAGGCTATTAAAATTCACAATTTTATGTTTTGTGAGACATATTCATAAAGTAATTGATCTGACTCTCAACTAGTTTTCCTCAACAGCTCTCAGTGTATGAGCAATGGCTGCAAAATTATTAAATTATTGTACTATTTATAGTTATTCCATATACTATGAAATACTCTTAAAAATGATTAAGCACAAAGAAAGAAACCTACAGAAATCATATAATGTTATAAAAATAGCAAAAGAATTAATGTCTATATATAAGGATTGCCAAAATCAAGAAATACTTATTTTTCTGAATACTTCAAAAACATGTTGACTTTATTGATGTGGATTTATCTGACATTTAATTATGTACTCAAGAAGTAGCAGAGCCCTCTGAAACCAATTGTCTGTGTTCAAATCTTAGCTTCTTATATCTGAATACTATGAATTTGGGCCTTGGTTTCCTCATTCCAAAAAATACCCACTGCCATCAAGTCAATTTCAACTCACTGTGACCTTGTATGACCAAGTAGAATTGCTCCATAATGTTTCTGAAAATATGTATCTTTATGGGAGCATATTGCCTCATTCTTCTCATGTGGAGTAGTGGTGGATTTGAAATGTAAACATTGCTGTTAGAAGACCAATGCATATTCCACAGCACCACCATGGTTCATTGGAGATAATCATGTTCTTGTTGTTAGCTGCCATTGAGTCAGTGATAATTCATAGTGACCTATGCACAACAGAATGAAACACTGCCAAGTCCTGCATAATCCTCACAAGCATTGTTAAGCTTCAGTCCATTGCTGCTGCTACTTTGCCAATTTATCTCACTGGGGTTCTTCTTTTTCACTGACCCTCACTTTACCAAATATGATATCCTTCTT
>NW_006408870.1:1284440-1285155 GCF_000296735.1 Chrysochloris asiatica | reverse complement strand
AATTTATAATGAAGGCTTTGGTCTTTGATATTCGTTCACCAGTAAGTATTTTAGTTGCTTTTCACTTTCAGAAAGCAATGTTGTTATCATCTTGCACTCCTAGTCTGTCAGTTTGTAGTACTGTGTTGGATACTAGAAGCTATGCCTCTTAAATACCAGCAAGGTACACCTATGGTGGACAGGTTTCAATTGAGCTTCCAGACTAAGAAAGACTATAAAGAAAGAAAGGGGAACTATTTCTGAATGTCTAGTCAGTGAAAACCTTATGAATAGCAGTGGAACAGTGTCAGCATCAGAATATTGAATACTGTAATATTATGCATTCATTATCAGAAAGAACATATACAGATCAATAATGAGATACTGTGATAGGATATCCATGTGCCTACAGGGAAGACCAGTTAATACCAATATTATTCAGATTTATGTACCAACCACTAGAGCTAGTGAGGATGAAATAGAAGAATACTACCAACTTCTTCAATCTGAAATTGATCAAACATGCAATCAAGATGTATTGATCAATGGAACTGAGGTTCTCTCATGTAAACTATCATATAATTTACAATAAAACATTAAAAAAAGAGATGTATTGATCATTAGTGGTGATTGGAATGGAAAGGTTGTAAGCAAACAGAAAGGATCAGTAATAGAAAAATATGGCCTTGGTGATACAAATGATGCTGGAGATCACATGAAGGAATTCTGCAAAACC
>NW_006408870.1:1273587-1282171 GCF_000296735.1 Chrysochloris asiatica | reverse complement strand
CCAGCTTTTGCATGCATATGATTAAACATTATGAATAACACTATAATATTGTCAGATATAGTGTTGGAAGTTGAGTCCCTCAGGTGGAAAGAATTCAATATATTACTGGGGAGAGCTATATCCTCAAAGTAGAGTTGACTGTGATGAAGTGAATGAATTAAAGCTTAGGGGATAATGAAAGTGCCTAACCATTGCATAGAGGGTCAGCAAAAAAAGGAAGACCTTTCATGAGGTTGATTGACACCATGACTTCAACAATGGATCAAACATGGCAAATACGGTGAGAATGACACAGGACTTGGTGGTGTTCCATTCTGGTTTTTGTTGTTGTTGTTAAAGCTTTTGTTGTGTACTGCCTGAGTGAATGTGTATAGGGCAGATCATCAGTTCTATATTCAGCAAATCCCTGTAATGATTACAATCACTTCCGTGCACCCTCAGCCAACAAACAATATTTACCTCTAATATATTTTTTGATGTGCACATACCACATTGAAAAAATATATACTTTTAAAAGTCCAAAGAGCACATTTTGGAAGCCAGCCTCCTACCAAAGGGCACACTGCCTTTCTCAGTCCATGGGCCTATAGTCCTCTGCTGCTCTGTCTCTCTATGCCATCACCTCTGCCACCATCTTTGTTGCCGCCACTTTTCTCATTAGGAGCCCTCACTCTTCTCATGTTCTTCTCTCTTGATGATCCTTCCTAGGGTCCTCTGCTCCAGAAATGACAGATTAACTGCTTCCCCCATTTAGTTGTACCTCTTGTACATTTACAGTCGTTACAATCGCCATTAGACCTGATAACAATTACTCACAATTGAATCATAAGATCCTATCTGCCTCATCACCAGACCTTCTTAACATGAGGAAATTTTTTTTCAGTCTGGTTTGTGTCTTACTCCCTTCATTCTGACACTAGCACACTCATGAAAGCTTGTAAACCAGCCATTTCATGCCTTCCTAGCCCCCCAATTTTGATAACCAAAGTCTAAGTTACCTGTATCTATCAACCCAGTGTAATGAAGAGACATGCTTGATCCTTGATATGAAGAATCCTTCCCTATTTGGTGGGAATTTTGGGTAGCTTCATCCGTAAATAAGAGGTCCAGTTGATCAGGTTGTAGCAATTTAGACTTGCTCCCTTCATCTGTCCTTGGGTAAGTGCTGAACTTTTGATCTTGAGTGGTTGATAATCTACGGAGTGTGTATCTCATTAATGTTGTTGCCCCCCCTTATATACCTATATATTGTTTGAGCCATGGGGTGAGTTCACGTTCAGATCTGTAGGGTGAATAAGAGACATAGTCTCAGGATTACATAAATCTCTATTGGACCAATATGACTGGTCATTTCTATCATTTAAAATTTTGTTCCATCATTTTTTCCCACTCTATGTTAGACCTTCTAATGTGATCCCTTTCAGAGCCATAGGTTGTGATTATATGGCACCACACAGTTCTTTTGGTTTCCGAGTTGTGGAGTGGTGACTGAAGTTCACATGTCCATTAGTCAATTGGATTAATTGTTTCCAAACATCTTCAGTTTTCATCATTCATTTCTCATTTGGATGGAGAGAAATCAATAACTTCACCTTAGATTGCTACTCATGAGCTGTTAAGATCCCAGTTGTTATTCACCAATGTGAAATTAGAACATTGTCGTTGTGGACTATGTTATGCCAAATGACTATGTATGATGTAATAGGAGACTATGTTCCCAAGCTCCCTTATCAATTTTATCAGACATTTTCACCTTGAAATCAACAAAGCAACTAACAGTTCTTTAAATTTTATTTTCCTGTCTGGTGATATTCTCTTTATCATTTCCACAAATATAACTCATTTTAAGAATGAATGAATACATGCTTGGCTAAATAGAAAAATAAACTCATATACTCATGAGTGAATGAAAAAAATACTCTTATGTTACCTGAAAAGAAAATGTCCAGAGCTGAATAGGGAAGTAGAAGTTTCTCTAATATAGTTAAATAAGTGTAGCATGCTATTGATGAAACTTAATTTGTACACAAAACAATTCCAAGTGCTATTCTTCAGACATTTGCAAGTGCAGTCTTTCCTCCTAAAGAAGTTGTAGGTAAAATAGAATTCACATCTATTGATGAATAGAGGTAATCATAAGTTTCAGTTTTAAAACATTAAAGCTTTATAAAATGAGGTTAATAAAACCACCATGCTAAATTTTTAGAGTTCTGGTGTGGCGCTACGTGTTAATGAGCTGGACTGCAAGGTCAGTTTGAACAGCAAGGTTGGTAGTTTAAGCTCACCAGCCACTCCTTGGAAGCTATATAGATACAAGGTCACTATGAGTCAGAACCGATTTGATGGCACTTAACAATAATAACAACCATGCTGATTAATTACATTGTTGCTGTTGTAAAGTGCTGTTGAGTTGATTCTGACTCATAGAGATTCTGTCTAGAATTTCTGAGGAGTTGTTGGTGAGTTTGAACCAGCTGACCTTGAGGTTAGCAGTCCAATGCTTATCCTACAACTCCACACGAGAATATCATAAAAAAAAAAAAAAAAAAAAGTACCTAACATAGATTGCTGTTGTTAATTGACGTGGAGTTGGTTTCTTCTCATAGAGAACCTGTGTAGGGTTTCTGAAATTTAAAATCTTTTCAGGAACAGGAAGCCTCATCTTTCTCTCTTGGCTTAGCTGGGAGCTCAAACGGTAGACCTTGTGGTTCGCAATTCAGTGCTTATTGTATGGAGACACCATACATACTCGCATAGAGTATGTATTCTAAATGACAGACATTACTATAAACAACAATAAAAATAAACTATTTTCTCATCTTGGTCTTAAACTTCTGTATGAACTCATTTTATTTCAGAATGCCACCTACTTTCATGTAAAGCAATAACTGTAAAATAAGCAGTATCTAAGATATCCTTCTTTCCAAAATTAATTTTAGTATGTTTAAATTCATGTTTCCTTCTTAAATAAACCTACAGTTTGATGTATCCTTTATTTCCCTGTAAAACCACAGCAAGTCTCTAATAAAATACACCTGAATGCTCTCTTCACAGTCTTGTTCCTAGGTGTATATATAAATCAATGGGTTTAGCATTGGGGTGACTACAGTGTAGAAGAGGGCTATTAACTTTTCTTGCTCATCAGAGTTGCTCTTGGCTCGCTGAAGGTACATGAAGATTATGATCCCATAAATGCCACGTGGGAAGAGCAGGTGTTGAATGCCTTCCTTCACCCTTCTGCTGATTTGATCTTCAATACAGCATGAGCAGTGGGGCCATATGAGAACAAGATGAGACCCAGAGGCAAGACAACAAAGCTATAACTTGCCAGGTACATCTCTATTTCATTGAGGGAGTTGTCCACACAAGTTAGTTGCATAGTTAGGGGCATCTCACAAAAGAAGTGATCTATGTGATTATTCCCACACAGTGGTAGCAGCATGATGAGTGTGGAGCCCACCAGGATTGTCATCAGACCACTTACCCATGAGGTAAATGCTAGACCCACATAAAGCTGTGGGTGCATGATAACAGAGTAGCGAAGTAGCCTGCAGATGGCAGCATAGTGATCATAAGACATGAATGCCAGAAGAACACACTCTGTTGCCTCCATCCAGTGGGAAGTACGATCACACACCCTCCATAGCTTATGATTTTCGGTGCTCCCCACAGGTTGACCAGGAATTGTGGGACAATGCTTGCAATGAAGCTAATGTCCAGGAAAGAGAGATTAGTGAGAAATAAATACATGGGAGTGTGTAAATGCACATTCATTCATGATACCAGAATGATGATGCTATTTCCAACAATAGAAACCAAAAAACCAAAACAAAAACATTGAGACCAGCATGAAAAGGATTGGTTCCAGTAAGGGCCATGCAGAGAAGGCCAGGAGTACAAAGACTTCTGGAGTACTTGTATTGGTTATTTCCATCATCATATACAACTGGAGGTGGGACAAAAGGTGTAGGTTGGGCAGAGAATATGAGAGATGCAGTGATTATATATTAGCAAACATAAAAATAATTATTTACCCACTGTTCTTAAAAGTGCTGACCAAATACATTATGTATTGCATTCGTCTACTAAAGACCGGTTTGAAATACATGAAAAGATTTGGAAAGGAGCTCTGGTAGCGTAGTGGTTACGAAATGAGCTGCTAACCTCAATGTCAGCAGTTCAAAACTACCAGCCGTTCCATGGGAGAAATATGAGGCTTTCTGCTCCTGCAAAGCTTTACAGCCTCAGAAACCCTGTGAAGGGTCACTATGAGTCAGAACAGACTCCATGGTACTTAACAACAACAATAACAACAGGGGAAGAAAAATAGGCATTCCTGCAAAGTTGCTAGTACTGATTTTTAAAAAGTGAAACAATAAATTTTCAATATCTGTAGTCAATCTAAATGATGACTGGTGAAAATTTAGTTACATGGTAGTGTTCCATGTGATGAACCACTAAGCAGGCATTAACCTTGTGCTTCTTCCCAAAACTGAGTCCAACTTGACATTTCTCTTTCTTTCACATCCAACACTTGTCAGCATTTATTTGTTTTGTTTTTAAATATATCCAAATTCTCACCACTTAACCCAACTCTACTAATACCACCCTGGCTAACCTTGCCATCATTGTTCATTGTTGTTGCGTGCAATTGAGTCGGTACCAACTCATAGCAACCCCATGCACAACAGAACAAAACACTGCCCTGTCTTGGGCCAACCTCACAATTGTTGCCACACTGAGTCATTCCATCTCACTGGGGGTCTTCCTCTTTTTCTCTGACCCTCCACCTTACCAAACATGATATCCTTCTCCAGTGACTGGTCTCTCCTGACAATATGTCCAAAATATGAGAGATGAAGTTTGACCATCCTGGCCTCCAAGGAGCAATCTGGCTGCACTTCTTCCAACACAGATCTGTTGGCTCCTTTGGCAGCCCATGGTACTTTCAATATTCTCCTCCAACACCATAACTCAAAAGCATCAGTTCTTCTATGGTGTTCCTTATTCACTATCCAGCTTTTGCATGCATATGAGGTTATAGAAAATATCATGGCTTGGCTCAGGTGCACCTTAGTCCTCAAGCTGACATCTTTGTTAGTCAACACTTTAAAAAGATCTTGTGCATTACATTTGCCTAAAGCAATTCATCATTTGATTTCTTGACTGCTACTTCCGTGAGTATTGATAGTTGATCCAAGAAGAATGAAGTCCTTGACAACTTCAATCTTTTCTCCATTGATAAGAATGTTGTTTATTGGTCCCGTGGTGAGGAGTTTTGTTTTCTTTACATTGAGATGTAATGCATACCAAAGGCTGTGCTCTTTGATCTTCATCAGTAGATGTTTCAAGTCATCTTCACTTTCAGCAAACAAGGTTGTATCATCTGCATATCGCAGGTTATTAATGAGTCTTCATCCAATCCTGATGCCATATAATTTTTTCTTCATATAATCCAGCTTCTCGGATTATTTGCTCAGCATACAGGTTGAATAAATATGGTGAAAGAATACAACCTTGTCACACACCTTTTTAAATTTTAAAACATTCATTGTTCCCATGTTCTGTTCGAACAACTACTTCTTGGTCCAGGTACAGATTTTGCATGTAGAATAAGCTCTGGACTGCTAACCACAAGGTTAGTGGTTCAAAACCACTGTAAATTCTATACAGGGGTTCTATGAGTCAGAACTGACTTGATGGCACTTACCAACAACAATTTATATATGTGCACATAACAATTACATTCCTTGATTCTGCAATGGGTCACTTGATGTAGCTGCTATTTAGAATTACCTTCTTCCACTATCCATTCCATATTCTCTTTGTCCTTGGCAAGCAACTCAGCTGGCCATGGATCTTTGCCTGGTGAGGTGACACAAGCCTTCATTCTTGAAGGTTGTGGGCCATTAGTAGTCATGTAGGAACTGGGTTGCTGCAGTTTACTTTAACTACATTGACTTTAATCACAGGGCATAACAGTATTAAAGATGTTCTAAGAAACCTCCTAGATTCTGCACGTATTCTTCTTTCACTCCGTTATGTAATGTCAATCCAGTTTTTCCTTGCATATTTGTTACTGTTTTGGATCAGTTACACATCCCAATACAGAAACTCCCTTCATCTGTTGATCAAGAGGCATGATGTCCCCAAATTGTCAGGGGACATTCTTAATTTTTAGTGGAATCATTGTCATGTCTCCTGAAGGGAATATTCCTCCCTTTGAAATGAAAATGTCCAGATCTAAAGAGCATAGATTGGCAGGGACAGGAAGGAAACATTTTGCCAGTGAGTCACTTAAGTAATGCCACTCCCATTTACACTCTTTGGTTTCTGAACCCATGAATCCTGACAATTGGAGAAATAGAACCCTATATTGGTCATTGATTTAGAGTACATACAGTTTCCTGACCATCACTCAGCTGTCAGTTTGTCGTACAGTGGTGGCTTGTGTGTTGTTGTGATTATGGAAACTATGCCACCGATATTTTAAATACCCACAGGGGCAACAACAATGGACAGAATTCCAATGAACTTCCAGACGAAGACAGTCTAGGAAGGAGAGATGAACTGCTTTTGAATATTTAGTCACTGAAAACATTATGAATAGCAGTAGAACACTGTTAGCACCAGTCCCTGGAGGTAAAGTGCTAGGTAAAGTGGAGGGTCAGTGAAAAAGAGGAAGACCCCAATGACATGGATTGTCACACCGGAAACAGCAATGGGCCCAAGCATTACAACAATTGTGAAGCTGGTGCAAGACTGGGCAATGCTTCTTTCTTTTGTGCATAGGGTCACTATGAGTCAGAACCAACTCGACAGAACTTAACAATCGAACAATTGCATTTCTGATTCATACTGAACAGCTGAATCCCTACAGAACAGCTGTATACGTAAACTACTGACCTTGTGCACAGCAGTCCATTGCTTATTCTATAAAGCTAAAATGCTCCCTGACTCATGCAGTATTGCTATCATATGTCCCAGAGTCACACATGATAGCATGTCCTGTACTTTTTTTCTGTTTTTCTTTCTTTCCATTCCATGAAATCCCATAGATTATGTAATGTGTATCTAGTTATTGAATGGGAGTAGAAAGTATGGTTTATTTTAACAAAAGAATGTACCTGGAATACCAGCAGCAAAAATAACTGCATATGATTATATTACAGTCCCTTGTGGAGAGATCCTGAAAAATAGTGATAAATGAAAACGTTTTCTGTGAGAGGAACACAGAGAGTGTATTTGGCTGTCAATTTCTTGTGAAAGAAAATACACCATGAAGATTCAATATACATAAATTTAGGGCTTTGAGTAAAAGTGGGTTTTTTTTTGTTGTTGTTTGTGTTTTTAGGTTTTTGCTCAGGGATTCTGGAAAAACAATGTATGAAAATTCATGACAATTGAAAATTCTGGAGAATAAGGATCTGGATGGACATTTTTTAATGGATGAAAATCATGAAGATATTTGTGTTCCACATAAATGGCCACTAACAGGTATTTAATGATAAGGTAGAGAAGATAGCTCTTACAATAGATGTCTATTAATCTCATTCAGCAGCAGGTTAGAGGCTTTTGTAATGGACCCTTTAAAACTGATCATAAAGTGTGAATAGAGGCCATAAAGAAGCTCAACATTGTGAACTTCCCCTCATTGAGTCTGATAGATCTATGCTAGTCACAAGTGCTTAATATGATGCAAACACAGGACAGAGTTATCCCTTCAAGTTATCATTATTTCCGAAGATTTAGCTGGCTAATTGGAATCAGGTAGATAACATTGAACTCCATTGATGATTAGATACACAATGTTTGTTCTCTTAGGATAGAAAAATTATTCTGGGTGTTTGTTTTTTCTGCCCAACCACATAATCTATATTCAAAGTACCTTATCCATCACCATAACAACCCAGAATATCTCTTCTGATTAAGGAATACATTTTAGCAAAAATGGAATAGAGTAATAATATTTCACTTATGGAATTCACTTATACTTTAACCATTCAGAAGCAGCAGGAGTGGTAGAATGATGAAATGACCAGTTGGAGGTTGAGTTATGGAGTCATTTGAGAAATATTTGAGAATACATTCTACTGTTCTGCAAATTGTGGTATATGCTGTAAAACAGCAATTAGCATATAATTTTTTTCTTCCCCATAACCTGATGTTTTCTTCATGTCAATGAAAGCTTGGACTTCAATAATGTAAAAATTCTATTATCTAAGGGTGTGATTCTTATAGCAGGTAATGCAAGTATTTTCATGGTTCCTTAAAATTAGTAACTAGAAATAAACTTTCACTTAGTTGACTTGGGTTTCTCATACTTCTAAAACATCAGGAAGATAATGAGGTTATTCTGTTAACAGAAAGATTAATTTTTATTATTATCAATAGCTAGATTGTTGTTGTTAGGTGCCACTGAGTCAGTACCGACCCATAGTGAATTTATGCACAGCAGAACGAAACACTGCCCTAGCCTGCTGACATGTATGAGTCCATCAATACTGCCACTTGGCCAACCCATCTCGTTGGGGGTCTTCCTCTTTTTCTCTGACCCTCCACCTTACCAAACATGATATCCTTC
>NW_006408870.1:1260707-1270867 GCF_000296735.1 Chrysochloris asiatica | reverse complement strand
CACCACAGTACAACAAACTGACAGATGAGTGGTGGAATAACTGGATGGTTGCTATAAAACGTTGCATGAAAGTCTGTTTTCAAAATAGGGGAAATCATTGCAGAGCTGCTAGTACACCTTACCCAAAAGTTTTAGATAGTGAGAAAATGCAGAAGCAAATAAAGACAAGATTCCAATAAAATCAAATGCACACAAATGAAAAGGAATACTGATATGTTTTTTCCACCAGGTCAAGGATCCCTGTTCAGACAAGAATCTGGACGAAGCTTAGGACATATTGGAGGGGTCTTGAAAGAAAATACCTATGTTTAAAAACTCTGAAACCATACCCAACTAGAGAAAGAGGAACTATAGAAGTTATGTGTTATGTAAAATAATTGTCCCATCTCATTTATTTATACTAATCTATTTTGGAGTCTTTGTGTGGCACTGTAGGATAAAACACTGGACTGCAAGTTTCTGTTTAAACCACAAGATCAGTGGTTCAAATGCACCAGCTGCTCCTCAGAAACACTGTATATGGTCACTCTGAGTTGGAAATTACTCCAGGGCTCTTAACAACAACAATCTATTCTTAGAATACCAATGGTGGCTAATAAGCAAGGAGTCCATAAAATTACTATTGAATTGATGTCACCTGGTGATATGGTTGTCAGTGGTACTTAAGAATGTTAACTTTTATCTAAATTAAGGACAAGAATCCTTAGGTGGATATTATCTTTCAGAATTTATAGATGGTTTATTCTTCACTTTTTTTCACCTTGCTCTGTTTCTTATAAACTCACCTATATGTACTACATAAATGGACTTTCTAACTCTTTTGTTTGTAATTGGGTTCAGTTAATAGAAAGCCATGCCAGTAGATAGTAAGGAGAGAGTAGAGTGGGGGTTTTATATTTATTCTTCAATTTTTCTCTAGAAGGATGACACATTTGAGTTTTTGTCTCCATGGTATTATAGTTCCTGTTAGGCAGACTTCCCTGCACAGATCCTACTATTCCCAGTTTCTGGGGACTTCATTACCCATCTCACTTTTGTTCAGAGGAGTAATGATACCAATATAGTGTATTATTCATTGTAGTTCACTGACAGTACGCCCACATATTTGGAAAATCTTCCTTAATTAAAAGTGCATGGCCATGGTGGTGGTGGTGGTTATGTGCTGTGGAGTCGGTTCTGACTCATAGCGACCCTGCATAGGGTTTCTTAGGCTATAAGTCTTTACAGGAGCATAAAGCCTGGTCACAGTGTGTATATTTTCCCTGTTGGGACCCCAATTAATATAGCAACCATAGTATTTGTGGAAACCAAGGACTATCTATTAGAATGTGCTTCAAAACAGTATGATATCTGTATCAATTATCAATATTTTTATATCATTTAAACCATCAGTATATGTTGAAATAAGCTTCCTTATATCTAAGCTTAGTGAATTTAGGCCCTGATTTCTTCATTTATAAAATGGAATAATGATAATATACATGTGAAAATAAAATGAGTTAATTTATATGAATTCCTTAGATATATGCCTAATCGTACTGAGCATTGACAATATGCTGGCTGTTTTATCATTGATGATTTTGTTAATAAAGGAAGTGACATGTTGTGCTTACACTATGATAATTGCTGCATATGGATGCACAAACACATGGAAATTGGATAAAGGCAAATATGTAAAAGAAAAATAGTATTTTAATAGAATGTGGGTAACTTTTTCATTTAATAAAATTTAAATAACACTATAATTTTATTTTAATAATAATACATACATATATGAATTATTGGTCACATTTTATGCATATTTACACTCTTAAATTACATAAGAAATGACACTGTTATAAGAAATTAGTAGTAGATAATGATGAATTATCAATTCCAAAAATGAATTTGTTTTATCAAGACCAAAATTTGCCAGTATCTGTTGCTATAATTGAATGAGCTATCATGGACGCTAAATATGACATAAATATGACATTTATATCAGAGAAGTAGAAAAAATTTTGGAAGGCAAGATTTGAAAAAAAAAAAAAAAGTTGTTTAAAGAATAACCATGCAAAATATTATTGCAAACAGATGAATTCTGTGGTATTCCCTATTTACACAATGCTTCAAATACATAGATGCCTTTTCTACCCCTAATTAAAAAGATTATTTTTTGTGGTCCTGGTGGCACTGCAAGATAATGTGCTGAACTGAAAGGTCAGTTTGAACTGCAAGGTCGGTGGTTCAAACCCATCGACTGCTCCTTGGAAACCCTATACAGGGTTGCTATAGGTCAGTACTGACTCGATGGCCTTAAGCAACAACAACAATCAGAAAGAAGTTCTTCAACTATGAAATGGCAACACTGTTATCAAATCTATCAGACTTTTCAACTGTAAATCGACAAAGCATTTGACAGTGCTTTGAACTTAATACAATTTCTATATATCTGAGTGATATATATGCTTGGATGAATGCTTGTGTTTTTAGAAAAAAATAAGCACAATTGTACATGAGAATGAATGAAATATACCTTTTCACTTCTCAAAATAGAAGTCTAGAACTGAATAGAAAAATAAATAATTCTTTAGCTGTAGATAATTCACTGAAATGTATTATTGATGACAGCATTAATTTGTTGGCCACGCATCTCAGTTCTACTCTTGAGACTTTTTCATGTTTAGTTACTCCTCATGAAGATTTTAGGCAGAATTACAGGCATTTTGGTAGATAGATAGATTTAGGCTTAAAGCTGTTTCAAAATTTAATAACTCTGCAATTACTTAAATTTGGTGAAGTTACTAGTACCTACTTCATTGAGTTGTTGCACATATGAAAAGCAATGCTAAATATCTCACAAGATTGTCGTTGTTGTTGTTGTTAAGTGCCATCGAATCGGTTCCGACCCTTAGCGACCCTATATAGGGTTTCCCAGGAGTGACTGGTGAGCTTGAACAGCCAACCTTGCAGTTCAAACGGCTTTGCAGATTAGGTACCCTAAATTGAAGGTAGTATAAACAATTCTTGGAATATAAAAGCAGAAAGTTTTTCTCATTTTGGCTCTATAGTAGTGCATATGCTGCCTATGTTGATGCCAGAATTTGTTAAAACAAAATTGACATCCCAGATATTCTTCCCTCCAAAATCAATTTTAGGATCTTTAAACTCATTCTTCCTCTTTCAACAAGACTGTTGTTGCTAAAGGCTGTTGAGTCACTTCCGATTCATAGAGACCCTGTATAGGGTTTCCAAGACGGTACGTTTTTTAAGGAGCAGAAATTCTCATCTTCTTCTTATGGAGCAGCTGGTGGCCTGGAACCATTGACCCTGTAGTTAGTCCAGTGCTTAACCTACAGAGTCACAGTGCTCTTTCAACAAGACTAGAGCCTCTAACTTTACTTTATTTTTCTGTAAAGCTACAGCAGTTCTCTACTAAAATGTGATTTAGTGCTCTCTTCACATCCTTATTTCTCAGTGTGTAAATAAGTGGGTTCAGCATTGGGGTGACTACAGTATAGAAGAGGGCTATAAACTTTCCTTGTTCATGAGAGTTCCTCTTGGCTGGCTGGAGGTACATGAAAATAATGCTCCCATAAAAGAGGGATACAACTGCCACATGGGAAGAACAGGTGTTAAATGCTTTCCTTCGTACTTCTGCTGATTTGATCTTAAACACAGCTTGAGCAATGTAGCCATATGAGACCAAGATGAGACTTAGGGGCAAGACAACAACAATAAAACTTGCGAGGTACATCTCTATCTCATTGAGGCTGGTATCCACACAAGCTAGTTGCATAATGAGAGGCATCTCACAAAGGAAGTGGTCAATATGATTGTTCCCACACAATGGTAACAGCATAGTGAGTGTGGAGCCCACCATGCTGGTAATCAGACCCACAAGCCATGAAGTAAAGGCCAGGCCTATGCAGAGCTGTGGTTGCATGATAACAGTGTAATGAAGTGGCCTGCAGATGGCGGCATAACGATCATAGGACATGACTGCTAAGAGAACACACTCTGTTGCCCCCAGCCAATGGGAGATATAAAACTGGACCACACATCCTCCATAGCTTATGGTTTTTTGTGGTCCCCACAGGTTGACCAAAAGTTGGGGCACAATGCTTGTGATAAAGCTAATGTCCAAGAAGGAGAGGTTAGTGAGAAAGAAATACATGGGAGTGTGGAGACGCACATCCTTGTATGATACCAGAATGATGATGCTATTTCCCACAATAGAAACCACATAAAAAATTAAGACAAGTATGAAAAGAATAGGTTCCAGAGAGGGTCGTGCAGAGAAGCCCAGGAGTACAAAGACTTCTGGAAAACTTGCATTGGATAGTCCCATTACTATGCACGGCTGAGTGTGGGGCAATATAATCTGTGGGTGGGTGGGAAGGGCACAGAGAATGAGAAATGCAGTGATTATATGTTAGCAAGATAAAAGTGATTACTTACCCATTGTTTAAAGTGTCTTCAACTATACTCCTGTTGCATTACTCTTCTAGAGGCCAATTTAGAATGCATATGAAACAATTTTAAAATAGACAATCCCTGGGGAGGGGGGGGTGGATATTCATGCAGATTTGTTGGCATTGCTATTTAAAATTGAGATATCACAGTTCCAACATCTGGTATCCATCAAAATGATGAAGATCCAGTTAGGTATATGGTGGTATTCCATGAGATGAACAACTGAGCATTAATACTGTGCCTTTTCCCAACATTGACTCCAGCTTGGCATTTCTCTTTCTCTCACAGCCAGTGATTCTCCACATTTACTTGCTTTATCTTAAATATATGCAGAATATAATTTATCTTCTTACTTTCCCCCACTCTATTGATACCACCTTATCTCATGTTATCATTATTTATCCCCTGAATTCCTTACATAATATCCTAACTTTTCACACTTTCCCTTTGTCCTCCTTCTCAATTATTCTCAAACAGCAATCAGGTAATTATACTGAGGTATGATATTATTCATATCACTTGGCAGCTCAACTCATTGCTATGCTGTAAGTCTGCATTTGCTGTTTCCTCTATTTGTGCTTTTCTGCAAGAAGAGATGTCTGCATAGCTGTCTCAACATTTGCAGGTTGTGTCTTTTTCTAAAATCACTTTCTTATTGAGGATCTCTCTGTGTTTTAAAATACTGAAAACTTTTCATGTTCTTTACTTCCTTTCCTGTTACTATTTTTTTCATAGTACTTATCATCATGTAACGAGTACATTAGTCTTAATTTACTATGTTTGTTACTTGTCAATGCCATGCTAGACTAAAAGTTCCATGGAGACATGATTTTCTATTTTGCTTGTTTTGAAGTGAACAAATTTTGGAACAGACAGTCTGAATGGAATGTGGTTATGTTAGGTGTAGGCTAAGGCAATACAGTAGCATAGATTAGGGTCATCCTATTTAATCTCCCAATATCACAGTCATGTTATCAGAAAATAATTTTTAGAACTACAAGAAGCATACAGAGGTGACTCATACTTCTCTCTACTCTTGGTACAGGTAGAATACCAAAGTATTACCTAACAGGGAAAGATGTGTTAACCCAGAAGTCCCTGTGAGAAAAATGGGCAATCTCAATCAACTTTAAATGCTTCTGAAACTCGGAAGTATTCTTTGTTTTTGTTTTAAGTTGAGTCTGTTCCAACTCATGGTGACCTGTATAGGGTTTGCAAGGAATCGCTGGTGGGTTTGAATCGCTGACTTTGTAGTTAGCACTCCAGAGCTTATCCTATTTTGCCACACTATATAAATATAAATAACATAAATATATAAATATAGTCCTGGTGTGGATGAGACTGTAGGATGAGTACTGGACTGCTAACCACAAGATCAGTAGTTTAAACCCACCAGTTGTTCCTTGGAAACCCTATACAGGGTGGCCATGAGTTGAAACAGACTTGATGGTAGTTAACAAGAATATATGTGTGTATGTGTGTGTGTGCGTGTGTGTGTGTGTGTATTTCCATGAATTTTAATAAAGAAAAATTAATTATAAATACAGGTCACCCAGGCATGGGGAGCATTTTGTTGAGCTGTGAACTTAACTGCCAATCCTGTAAAAATCCCAGGTAGTGGCACTTACTTACAAATCTATTTACCTCTAAATAGAAGAGAACCAAATGAAATAAAAATGAATACACCTGGTCATTCACAGTATTTTAGAATCCATGGAATATTTCCACTTTGTATATATTGACATGAGGATAAAAAGGCTTCACATATTTTCAAATATTCATGCATGTAATTGCTATACCTGTGTGGATTTTACTGCACCAGAAGTCTGAGGCAATCATTTGATTTATACACAGCTAACCAGGAAAGTTCTGTTATACTGACTGTAAGCAGCCAGGAGATATATTCTACCCACCTCCAAATTGGAAGACAATAATGAGATGTCAGAACATGATTGCTTTCTTAATGTGGACACAGAGAGAGAAGGTGAATTGTAATAGTTGTATGCTATTGAATCATGATGGATCAAAATGACTGACCCATGTTTAGAGTCACCACAGAGGAAGTGATGAGGAGATAGAAGAAATAAAAGGTTAAAATGATAACTATATTCTTACCTGTGGGTGTCAGCGTCTCCTCTGTAGGACAGAAACTTTGTTGATTCATATCTGGTGATATTCAGAAAATGCTTTAATGTCTTCAAATGGACAGTAACTATATGATCACATATAAAATGTTTGGCCTATTTTTTTAGAAAGAAAAACTTTTGTGAAGATCTGCTTTGACTATACTCCTAGAAATGATTCGTGGCTTACCCAAAGTCCTTTAGTTGCTCAGTGCAAGAACAGGAACTACAGAAAACATATCCTGAATTTTTATTTAAAAAAAAAATAACATTCCCAGTTAAGGAAGAGGTTCAATAACCCACAGAGATGTATTAAAATTGCCACAATAAAAACTCATTATTTATGTTTTGTTGTATATCTACTATGTCAACAACAACAACAAAAACCTCACTGTTTAAAATGGAACTCCAACCCAAGCACTGTGCCATTAACTTCAAAGAATATTGGTATAGTGAGAATTATGGAAAAGTCTTAGGATCAAATTTTATGTGATTTCATTATACAGTCATAAACTATATTCTTGGAGTAGTTGTGTTGCTGTGTTGTCGAATCAATTCTGAGTCATAGCAATTGTATGTGATAGAGTAGAACTACCCCATAAGGTTTTCTAAGCTGTAATATTTCTTTGTGTAGAGTTCTGGTGTGGCACTATAGGATAAAACAGTGGACTGCAAGGTCAGTTTAAACCACAACATTGGTAGTACAAACTCACCAGCTGCTCCTCAGTAACTATACAGGGCTGCTATGTGTCAGAACTGACTCAACAGCACTTCACAACATTTGTGTGTGCTGCTGTAGGCTAAGCACAGCACTGTTAACCTAATGTAAGTAGTTCAAACCCACCAGCCACTCCTTAGAAACCCCATACAGAGTAGCTATGACTCTGGAAAAATTTGATGGTACTTCACAGCAATAACAATATTTATGAAATCAGATTGTCAGATCTTTTCTTCAGTGGAGTGGTTGGTGGGTTTCACTCACTGACCTCTCAATTAGAAGCTGAGTGCTTACCCATTGTGCCACCAAGGCTCCCTCTTAGATGTTGGCAAACTACCAAAATACAAAAGACCAAAATAAAAAACAAAGCAAATCATTTAGATGAATCAGAGCTCATCAATCTTAATTGGAATTCACTGGACTGCAAAGTTGGTTTTAACACCAAGGTCAGAGGTTCAAGCTCACCAGCCACTCCTCAGAAACCCTATACAGGGTTGCTATGGGTCAGAACTGACTCTATGGCACTTAACAACAATAACAACAACCATGAAAAACAAAGAGACATACAAACACACGACTATAACTCACTAGTAGTGAGCTAGTAGAGTAATTTTTACATACACAGTGGGACAAGTTGTGTAATTAACAATGTTTTACTTCAATTATTGATAACATTAATTAATTCAGTACCCAATTCAGGAAACCAAACCTACTGCTGTTGAATTGGTTGCTACTCATCACAACCATAAAAGACAAAGTAGAACTGCCCCATTGGCTTTCCAAGGCTGTAAGTCTTTTCGGGCTCACATGGCCACATTTTTCTCCTGTTAAGGGGCTAGTAGCTTTGAATCACTGACCTTTCAGTTAGTAGCCAAAAGCTTTAGCCACCGCATCACCAAGCCTCCATTAAATCAGTGTTTATGACATTTATAAGCAGGAGAACATTTGAGGGATTTTGAAACCCTGAAAATATTGAAAATTTCTAAGGTGGTAGAAGTACTATACTCTGTTCAGATGAATGTCTAAAGAACACACCCAGGGAGTCTTTAAAAAAAGAAAATGGGGCTGAATTAGGAAAAAGGCATTTATGTTGTTGTTGTTTTTTTAGAAAAATGGTGGCATAAAGAGTGAGAAGGGTTCACAATATTTACAGAATGAGAAAATTTATTCTGACCCCAAAATACTTAGCTTGACATAAAGCCCATTGTGCTCACAAAACATTCATTCTATCCCCTGGAGCTTTCAGTAAGGAGGCAGAGGGTGATACTGCATATCAGGGGAGTGAAGCTGAAGGGTGAAGAAGCTTTGGGGATCTTTTCCCTATTGAATAATTATGTTCAATTTTAAAATTGCATACAAAATATTGAATAATAGATATACTAAGTTATGTAAAAAGGTAATAAACTTTTAAATCAAGCTTTGTGTTATGCTTTTTTTTACTGTAAAACATAGTTCAAAGAGTATAAAAATCATATATCTCTATGCAAGGTTTATTATGCAGTGAGGGACAGACAATTAATTGATCATAATACTACTTTTGGTATATGTTGCTGTAGAAAAACTTGTATAGCCAATCATTTTATTATTGCTGTACATCAGAGTGAAAAAGTAATATATTTCTTAATATAATTATTTTAAGTGTGGTAAAATACACATAACATAAAATTTACCAAGTTTATCATATAAAAAAACAACTGTAAAAATCACTGGCATTATGTATAATCACAATACTGAGAAACCATTACCACTACACTACCTGTTTCAGAAATTATTTTTTTCCTACAAAAGGAAATCTCACCCCAGTTAAGCAGTTACTCCCATTCATCACTTTCCCCAGACCCTGACAACCTCTAATTTGCTTTCTATATGGATTTACCAGTTCTGGATATTTCATATTAATGGAATCATATTATATGGCCTTTTGTGTCTGATTTCTTTGACTTAATGTTTTCAAGGTCTATTCATATAGCAGGCATCAGTACTTCATTCTTTTTTACAGCTTAATAATATTTCATTATATGTATATACAGCATTTTATCTATTTATCCACTGATACACTTTGGGTTTATTAAAACTTTGGCTAGTATAAATAATTTTAATATAAACATTCATGTATAGTTTTTTCTTGATACCTGTTTTCCATATTTTTTTAGTATATACCTGTTGTTGTTAAGTACCATGGAGTCGGTTCTGACTCATAGTGACACTGTATAGGGTTTCTGAGGCTGTATATCTTTACGGGAGCAGAAAGCCTCATCTTTTTCCCATGGAACAGTTGGTAGTTTTGAACTGCTGAACTTGAGGTTAGCAGCTAGATTAGTAACCACTACGCTACCAGAGTTCCTTAGATATACCTAGCAGTGGAATTATTGGATCATAGGATGATTTTATGTTAAAATTCTTGAGGAATCTTAACATAATTTTTCAGAGTGGTTTCCCAATTAACATGCCTAAGGAGCTTGTTTTCAAAACAGGTGATATGATTTTGAAGTACTAAAATATTATTTAAAGTGGTGAAATCAAAACAGCAGAAAATTATCTCCTAACCAGCTCCTCAGACCCTCTCTAATGGAAATCAATCCCGGGCTTTCTTCTGGTAACTTTCATTACCCATGCTTCTTCCTATCCAGGTAGTCATGGGACCCTGCATAGAATTTCTGAACTACCAACCTCGCAGTTAGCAGTACAGTGCTTATTCTACAGTGCCACACCAGGACTTTTCAAAGTCTACTGGAGACAGAAAGCTAGCTGTACTTTCAGCACCAAAATGTTTCTCCTCCCCCACACAGAGTATAGAGATACAATTATACTCTTGTGCATGGATTCACATGGATCGGCACAGTGGCAGCATCAATGGGCTCAAA
>NW_006408870.1:1259419-1260215 GCF_000296735.1 Chrysochloris asiatica | reverse complement strand
ATGTGAACTGAAAATTTCGAAGAGCAGCTTGAGAAGAAAAAGTCAAGTATTATAACCAATGTGCAAAGCCCCAGAATGAGAAAGCCAAAAGGAAGGATAAAATATGCTCACCATTTCTCAAGCTGGAAAAAAAAAAAAAAAAATCAAGACTCGACTCAAAGTATTGAAGGATTCTACCAGGGAAATATTGAATGATAGTGAAAGCATCAAAACAAGAAAGAAGGAGTACGCAGAGTCCATGTACCAAAAAGAAATGGTCAATGCATATGATCAAGAACTGATGGTACTGAAGGAAAAATCCAAGCTACACTGAAGGCATGGGCTAAAACATTGCTCCAGAAACTAATAGAATACAAATTAAAATCTTTTAAGACTGATGCAGCACTGGAACAACTTATTCATCTTTGCCGAGCAATAGAAAGAGATTCATGTTTGTGTCCTGTTCAAACATAAATATGACCCAATGGAGTGCAGACATCAATGAACAATTTCACTAATATTACACACAAATAAAGTTTTGTTTAAGATAATCAAAAAACGGTTGCAACAGTAAATCAGCAGGAAGCTGTCAAGAATTCAAGCAGGATTCAAAAGAGGACACGGATCATGGCTGAAACCAGAGAATACCAGAAGCATGTTTACTTGTATGTTATTGACTATGAAAAGGATTTTGACAGTGTGGTTCATGGCATACTACAGATGATATTGTGAAGAGTGCACAGTCCAGAACACTTAATTGTGCTCATGAGGATCCTGTACATAGACCAAGAGGCAATTGTTAGACCAGAACAAGGAG
>NW_006408870.1:1221916-1239523 GCF_000296735.1 Chrysochloris asiatica | reverse complement strand
CTTTCTGGCGTATTAAAATCTCCCACTCTAATTGTACATTTATCTATTTCTTTCTTCAATTCTAGTAAGATTTGCTTCATATATCTTGGTGCTGTTTCTTTGGGAGCATAAATATTTATTATGATTATGTCGTATTGCTCAATTGACCCTATGATCATGAGATAGTGTCCTCCTTTGTCTTTAATGCAGGTTTTTTTTCTTAAAGTTTACTTTATCAGAGATTAGTATTGCCACTCCTGCTTGTTTATTGTTGCAGATAGCTTGGTATATTTTTTTCCATCCTTTAACTTTTAGTCTGTTTTTGTCTTTGTGTGTATGTTTTGTCAATATGCAGGCAGCATATTGAATGGTCTTGTTTTCTTGTCAGTTCTGCCACTCTCTGTCTCTTCACTGGTGCATTTAATCCATTGGCATTCAATGTAATTATCAATAAGTATGAATTAATTGCTGCCATTATGTTAACTTTTTGGTAGTGCTGTTTGTTCCTTTGTTCTGCATGCCTTCTTGTACTGAGTTTGTGTTTTTTGTGCTATTTCTTGTCGGTTTCTTCTTAGTTTTCATGTTTGCTTGTTCTGCTTGGAAGTTCATTGTCATGGTAAGTTGTGAAGTGTTAACTTGCTCTGGGGTTACCTTATAGTCTATTAACTTTTCTCTCCATTTAAGAGAACCTATTGTATCCTGTAATCTACCTGGCCTCCTCACCACCTGGATCTCTGTTCCTACATTTATCCCTTCTTTGACATTGATACTATTTTTGATCTTCAGTTGACCTCTCAGCTCCTTTGAATTCATTGTTGTGGCTTTGTTCTATTCTGGACTCTGCTATCTGTCTACTGAGTTCCAGGTGGTGTTGCCATGCCTGTCAATCTCTGGTTGTTGTCTGTTCTTCTTGGTTTTCAGTCCAAAGAACTCCCTTTAAGATGCTTTGAAGTGCTGGATTGGTTTTGATAAAATCTCTTAGATTCTGTTTATCCTGGAATGTTTTGATTGTACCATCATATTTGATTGATAGTTTTGCTGGATAGATGAATCTTGGTTGGCAGTTATTTTCTTTTAGGGCTTTGTATATGTCTCCCTATGCCTTCTTGCCTGCATGGTTTGTGCTGAATAGTCAGAGCTTAATCTGATTTGCTAGTCTTTGTAAGTGACGCTTCTCTTCTCCTTGGCAGCTTTAGGATTCTCTCCTTGTCTGATTTTGGAGAGCTTGATTATTACATGTCTTGGTGACTTTCTTTTGGGGTCTATCCTTCCTGGGGTACGTTCAACTTCTTGAATGTTTGTCTTCTCATCTTTCAAGATGTTAGGGAATTTTTCTTCCAAAAGCTCTTTAAGCATCTCCTCTGTGGACTTCTCTGGTTCTTCTTGTTCTGGAATGCCAATAATTCTTAAGCTGTTCCTCTTCATGTTATCTAGCATGAATCTTAGACTCTCTTTGGATTTTTTTTTAATCCTTTTTTATGCTGACTTTTCTTGGATAATGTAGGGAGAAAAAGCTGCCACCTCCAGGAAAAATGTATGATCAAAAGGCCCCAAAGCAGAAGCAATATAAAAGCAGAGACAAAAACTTCAACTTTGAAACAAAAATAAAACTGTGGCTGACTGTCTAGTCGCCTTGCTACACATTCAGTGTGTTTGCACCGTAGAAGTCTCTAGTAGTGGGTGGGGGTGTCCACTCACTCAGGTCCCTCCTCTAGTCACCACTGTTGAGGTGCTCATATAGATATTGAGAAGTTTATGGGAGAAAGATTTTTCATTATTTTTGTCTCTGAATGTCAGTTAAGTATCTGCGTGTGCACAGCATTATTCTTGAAATAGTTGAGTCTTTTTATGTTGGGGTTTTACAGATTGTTCATATGGTTTATCTGTCAGGTCAAACTTGCTTTTTTTCTTGCTGGGTAGGCAGGGGTTAATGGTCCTACACAAGTTAACTTTAGGGCTGGGACCCAGACAGAAGTTAAAAGCAGCAGCCAAAGAATTTGCCCTTGGACCAATAGGGCTCTTTCTCCCTGTGCCATGGGAAAGCTATGATCTCAACGCTGGACTTTTTTGGGGTGTGCACCCACCTGCCTGAAGGTGTCTGAGCTGGGCATAGAAGGCACAGTAGGGAAGAGGAAGGAAAAACAAGTAGAATCCCTCCAAACCTCCTTTTGCAAATGGCACTACACTGTTTTTAGTGCTGGTTCCCTGTGCTGGTCTGGCTGCAGCCCCCACCCTCTGACTTCCATCTGGACTGGATGGCCACAGAGGGAGTCTAGTGTCTTGACCAATTTCTAAATCACAATGTTTTCCTTTATACCATGATTTTTCCACTAGCAGTTGTAGGAAACTGATGTCCTGACCCTTATGCTAGATCCAGAGCTCTGGTGCAGTTTCTTGAAAGCACATCTTTGGGTTTTGAGTTCCTCTCCAATGGAACCTGTCATACCTCACTCTGTTCTGCTGCCTTCAAACCAGAAGTTACAAAGGTAGAAGTTTTGTCAAGAGTCTCTTACTCTTATGTTTTTGTTTTTGTTTTTGTTGTTGTTAAGTGCTGTGGAGTCAGTTCCAACACATAGCGAACCTGAATAGGGTTTCTGAAGAGTGGCTGATGAGTTTGAACTGCCAACCTTGTGGTTCAAACTGATCTTACAGTTGAGTGTTTATCCTACAGTGCCACACCAGTACCCCTGTTCTTATATACAGCACTGGGAATTAACAGGGCATTGAAGAATAATGGTATCTGTTGTGCACAATCATAAGTAATAGCTACCAACATTGCACATTAATTTGTAGTTTACTAAAACTAACTTTAATTATATTCTATTTTAGAGATGGACATAAGAAGGTCCAGGAAGATCCATCAATTACCCATCAGTAGTGAAATTAACCACCACCTTTCTGTCAGTTTGTCATATTGTGGTGTCTTGCATGTTGCTATGATGCTGGAAACTATGCTACTGGTGTTTCAAATAATAGTGGTATTATCCATGATGGACAGGTTTTAGCAGATCTTCCAGAATAAGAATCACTAGGAAAAAAGGTCTGGTGATCTACTTTTAAAAATTAGCTAATGAAATCTGATAGATAACAACAGAATATTGTCTGATACAGAGTTAGAATAGTAACCCTTTATGCTGAAAAGGGCTCAAAATACACAGTTGCATCAATGATGGACTCAGGCATACCAGTAATTGTGAAGATGATGCAGAACCAGACACTGTTAGGTTCTATTGTACAGGGGGCTGTCATGAGTCAGAGTTGACTTGAAGCAAGTAATAACAGGTGGAATATAATGCTTGTCTTTTCCCTATTGATTCATGTTAGCATAGGACAAAAGGAAGTAAAGATGCTGAATAAACTGGGAACTTCTTCAATTTATCCACATATTCATCATTTATGGTCTGGGATTCCTGCTTGCTTGCTAACAGCATCTGTAGATTGATGAGTTTATTTGTAAGTAATCAAAATAAGAGAAATAATGACTTCTTACAGTGATTCTCAAACTTTAACAATATCAGGAGATCTTGCTAAGGAATATTATAAGGCCCCAACTCTATAGTCTCTGATTCAGTATTTCTGAGTAAAAGGACCCAATAATTTCTATTTCTAATAATTTCTTATATTCTAGATTATGTTACTGCTGCTGTTGGTGGTAATTGGCTACTAAACCTTGAGAATTACTGATGTAGTGCTTTGCTCTTCAAGGATTATAAACATGGCAACACTTGTGAGTCTGTTAGAAAGGCAAAATGCTGAACCCATCCCATTCTGACACAATCAAAATCTACATTTTAACGAGATGCTCAGATGATTTTTATATCCTAGAGGTTTGGAAAACAATGGTATGATGCATAAATTCTTAAATATGAATTATATAATAAACCTAGAATTTGACATTCCTATTCCAAATATATTTCCAAAAGTTTATGATAAATAAATGCAATGATAACAGGACAATTTATAAATCGCAATGTACTTCGGATCCCTAACATCTGCTTCTGCTTAGCAGTAGCTTAATCACCCTCCATCTTTCTCATTTGAGAAAAAACAAAAAAGATTCTGAGTACATCCTTTAATAATTGATAAAATTAATCTACTACAATTTGATGAACTTGACCTATACTTATGGACCTATACTTTAAAACAGGGAATGAATCTTTACGGCAAGAATCATTCCCACCCCCTCTGCACACAGGGTTGACAGGGATGGGCAACTTAGACATTGGCTTCCCAAAAGTGGGAGGGCTACAAAGGCACAAAATGACAGGTTTACAAATTTTCAAGAAGGAGCTTAATTTCAGAGGGTGCTGAGGAAAGGTAGAGTCTCTACTGAGTGGTTTCCAACTTGTCTAGACAGGACTGGTGAAAGGAGATGGGGATAAGACTTGTGGTTCAATAGTGAATTGCTATCAGGCCTGATTGCGAATATTACAAATGTAAAGGTAGAAGTTTTGTAACAAAAGGAGGGGAGTGGTTGATCTTTCAGTTCAAGGGTGGAAAATCCAGGGACCATCAAGGGTGAGGAGCAGAGTGCAAGACCCTATCCAGAGGAGCAGTGATGCTAGAGATGGAGGAGAGACAATGATGTGGAGAGACAGAGGCTATGGGGGACTCTGGACTCAAGTAGGGTGAGGGGCTGTGTGCTGGCAGCCCAGGGGGCTGGCATGCAGGGTATAACCTTTGGTTATATATTCCTGAGTGCTTCAGAGTATATCCAAAAAACAACAACAACAACAACAACAACAAAACAACAGTGGGATTGGAAGCAAATGCTGTTGAATGATGATGCATAGAGGGGATTGTAATCATTGCAATGAAACAAAATACAATAGGATGAATGTAAAACAGATACGCTCACATGTAAACTATCACTCAATTCACAATAAAAACTTAAAAAAAAAAAAAGAATTGACCAAATAAATTTCATGTTGCTTGAAAACTCAAGAAAACTAGCCAGAATGGGATAGAAGTCATAATGAATAAGCTGTTTTTAATTTTTTACTCCGCCTACACAAAAGCTCAGTGTCAGCTGTCAGCTAACCTCCTGGCAGAGATAATGTGGCCATGAAATTATCACTATGACCAGCTTGTTCTCTGTGGCTCCGGTGAGTGGTGTAGAGAGGATGTGGGGTTATGAAACAGGGAAGATGAATTCCTTAGGTCCTATCTCTCTCCCCACTGTAAAACTGGACTTGAAGTTGCAATGAATGAAGAATAACTTCTTTACTTACCTCAAATAACTGCCACAATCTTAACATTTTTTACTTTCTTCCCTACCTTATATATTAATATATTAGACCTCCAACGAAAGACCATTTTATATCAGATTTTATTTTCACAGCTAGAGGAAATAAACAAATTTTATTTGTAATTTAGTTAATTTCTTAAGAATGTACTTTCTTATATGTTCATGTGAGGTTAAAGGATTAGGAATCTTGAAATCTCAGGTTTCTGAGGGATAGAGAAGTGTGCTGTAACAATCCTTGAATTTCCTTGAAAGCAAAGTGAACCCACAATGTTAAATTTGCTTTTACTTATTTTAGACTAATATTGTCACACAACACAGACATGTGCACACACACACAAGCACATGCACCCACACACACTTTTCTATTCCCCTCCCCTTCCCTACTATACCTCATACCCTGGCAGCTTGTGGTTGGGAGGAACGCAGGCAGTGTTCAGATGTAAACTCTTACTTCACATTGTGCTTTTCTGCTGCCTTGGCCAAGGACTGCCCAAAGGGATTTGAAATCCAGGAGCTGAGTGGCAGTCACAGTGGAAGGATGGGAAATTGTCTACGGAGAACATGCAGGTGAGCCCTGACTCTGAATGCTGACTTTATTGGAAAGACAGAGATAAAGAAGCTGTACTTTATGCATGTAATGTATAATGGGAGAGGCAGGGCTTGTTTTCAAAAAGTTAAACTTGAATAATACATCATCTCTGGGGCAGACAGGGATTTCCATTTCACTCCTAATATTTTGAGCTGCTCCTCGGAAACCTTATATAGGGTTGCTGTGGGTCGGAACCAACTCAACGGCACATAACAACCACAAAAGCAATGTTTTGAGACCAGAGTAGGTTTGTTAGATTTAGAAAATAAAGTGAAACTATCACATTATTTCATTTGAGCATATTTAAACTTTAAAAAAGAATATTTATTCTTTGTCTAAAAATAGAATTTAATAGGGTATCCTATATTTTATCTGGCAACTCTAGACTATGGTCATTTTAATGTTTCTGCACCTCCCATTCCTTTCCTGGGTACAGGGTTCATTATACCCATTCATAAACTTCACAGGCCAGTAAGGGAATGAACCATCAGATTTCTGAAAAAGTTTGTCTTGAAATCTCTTAAAATGGATGCAAAATATTCATTCAAAGGCTTTTGATTTAGGCTGTACCTTTGCTTGGTGGGTTGTAGCCCCACACTCTTCAAATGTTTTCTTAAGTTGTAGAACAGTTGTAGATCACAGACATTATTATTTTTGCATTTTGCTTAAATCTCAAATGATATCTCTCTGAGACTACGTCAATCCACACTTCTCCAAGTACTCACCCATACTGTATTCAGATTATTATTATATATAATCCTCTACATATAATAATATATATATATATGTTGTTGTTAAGTGCCGTTGAGTCAGTTCCGACCCATAGTGACCCTATATAGGGTTTCCAAGGAGCAGCAGTTCAAATGACTTTGAACTTTGCAGTTCAAATGACTTTGCCATCTGGTGCATTAACCCACAGTGCCACACCATGATATATATATATATATATATCCTAATTAATTTGCCTAAGGAAAAACTCTAATCACATAACACCTGTGCTCCAGTGGGCACATTCATTCCTCATTAACTAAAATCCAAAGTCTAGGTACTTGGTTTAATTTTAAAGTCCTTCATATTCAATCACTTCCATTTTCTTGTCCTCTTATCATTTCAGGCATTGCCTCAACCTTGCTTATCACTTAACCTATACTTGTCTCTCTCCTGATAGTCTTTCTCCAGGACAAATATTGCATCCAGTATATCATTGTATTTCCCATGTCTTCCTAGAGATTAGTACAAAGCAGGGATTTAACAAATATGAATGCAACTAGTTTAGATAAATATGATTTTCTGCCCTTTCTGCTGTAAGTATATTTTTTGGACATTAAACCCTCTCAAAGTTGACCATTTGCCAATTTTTTAACTTTCCAGCCCACGTACCTTGGCTACAGAGTTTGTTTTATTTTATCTTTATTTGTCAAAAGCAAGTTCTGCAAATGCCCTGTTCAAATACTAAATCCTTATGATCTCTGCCAGAAATTATTATTTCAGCAATCTGTTTTCTTATAGAAAGCTTATATACACTTATGACCCTTAGCTTAATCTGCTTGATGCCATGAATGTACGTGTAGATACCATTGATTCTTTGACCACAAGTACAGCTTCTTCTATGTTCTTGAAGTCCCTGATATCCTTGCCTAATGCTATGCAGAAAAAGACCTGGGTAAATGATTTCTGGCTTATATGTAATTTTCATGTAAAGAAAGAAAATAGAAGGTAAAGTGATTTGTATTGGGAAACTGAGAGTTAAAGAGTTTTCAATTTAGATTACCTCTCTTTATGGGTTTATTTTTAAGCATCCCAATTAGTTGATTCCCATGGTATAACTGGCAATTTCTTTGAGAAAAGCCATAATCTCTCCTCTTGCAAAAGTTGAAGTGCAAAAGGGTGCTGATTCAATTCAAATGTGTTGAAAATGCAGACATTTCGACTCAAAAGACAATGTCTCTGTTTGCCAAAATCTATCATCTGGTTTGGAAGACTGAAGGCAAGGACTCCCCTACTATAAACCTGTGTGATTGCAAATGACCATCTAATTTTCCCTCAGTCACCATCCTCTGCTTAGGCTACTAACCTCAGTTTCTGGAGTAGGCAGCTTTCTGGATTTCTGCTCTCCTTTAAAATCCAGACAGAGGAGAAGAGAAAAAGGTTTGCTTTGGGAAGTCTCAAGTTGGTATTGATGAATGAAATCTCCACAGTCTTTTCTTGATCTTTCAAGTTCATGAAGTACAGGGCAGTTACAGTCCTGCTAATACAGTTTTGCTAGTCTATGAGTGTGCTTCAAAAAGTTCATGGAAAATTAAATTAAAGATAATGGAAACTTTCCATAAACTTTTGAACCCCCACATACATGCAGGAGGCTTGATGGTACAGTGGTTAAAGTATTTGGCTGCAAGCAAAAAGTTGGTGGTTCAAACTCACTCCTCCACAGGAGAAAGATGTGGCAGTCTGCTTCTGTAAAGATTTACAGACTTGGAAATCACATAGGGCAGTTTTATTCTTCTGTCCCATAGGAATTCTACTCTATGGTGTAGCATGATAGGATAAGCACTGGACTGCTAGCTGCAAGGTTGGCAGTTTAAACCCTCTAGCCACTCCTTGAAAACTCATAAGGTTGCTATGAGTTGGAACCGACTTAACAACATAAGAATACTAAGTGTCAGAATCAACTTGATGGCTGTGAGTTTGGTGTTGGTTTTGGAATAAACATGCATTATTTACTTTTATGTTTGAAGCAAAACCTAAAATCTGGGAATATTGGCACCCCAATTTTGGACATAAGCAAACTAAGACAGAAAGGCAGAAGATCTCCTCTGAGGTTGCATGAAAAGCAGGTAAAAGGACTAACATTTAACTATTACTTTAGACACCAATGCCACCAGTGGCTTTCTCTTTAGATAAGTGTGATGACCAAGTGTGGAGTCACTTCAGAATCTAAGTACAGTTGGCTTCAGTAATATTGCAACCCAGCAAGGGAAAGCCTGTGTATAGAAAAGCAACAAAATCATCTAACAGTCTAGAGATAAGTCCCAAGGGAACTTCACGGTGTATGCTCACTGTATCCATCCTCACATTTGTTATGTTTAAGCCCACTGTTGCTGCCATTGTGTCTGTTCATCTCACTGGGATCTTCTTCTTTTTGTCTGACCCTCCACTTTACCAAGCACGATGTCCTTCTCCAGGGACTGATCCCTTCTGACAACACGTCCAAAGTACAAGAGACAAAGTATGGCCATCCTCACGTCTATGGAAAATTCTGACTATAATTCTTTCAAGACAGATTTGTTGGTTTTTCTGACAGTGCATGATACCTACAACAGTATTCTCCAATACCGTAATTTAAACGTATTGGTTCTTCGACAGTCTTCCTAATGCATTGCCCAACTTTCGTATACATATGTTGTTGTTATTGTTAAGTGCCGTCAAAAGTAAGTTTCAACTTATAGTGACCCTGCATAAGGTTTCTGAAGAGTGACTGGTGAGTTTGAACCTCTAGCCTTGTGATTCAAATTGACTTTGCAGTCTAGTGCATTATTGTATAGCACCACATATGTGAGGTGATTGAAAATACCATTGTTTGAGTCAGGCACACCTTGGTCCTACCAGTTACATATTGCTCTTAACACTTTAAAGAAATCTCTTGCAGCAAATTTGCCAAAATGCTTTATGTCATTGGATTTCTTGACTGCTGCTTCCATGAAACATTAATTGTGGATCCAAGTACATTAAAGTCTTTGACAACTTCAGTCTCTTCTCCATTCATCAAAATGTTATTCATTAGTCGAATTGTAAGGATTTTTGTTTTCTTTAGATTGAGGTGCAGCCTGTAGTATTTTATCTTCATCAGTAAGAATTTTAAGTCCTTTTGGTTTCCAGTAAGTGATGTTTTGTCATTTGTGTATCACAAGTTGTTAAAAAGTCTTCCTTTAAATCTGGCTTGATTTTTTGGCAACTCCTTGTTGATGAACTCTAAAACCATTTTCAAATTATATGCATCAATATTTTAATTGTTGTTATTGTTGTTGTTAAGTACCATGGAGTCAGTTCCAACTCAGTGACCATGCACAGATTTTCCGAGGCTATAAATCTTTACGGGAGCAGAAAGCCCCATCTTTCTCCCGTAGAACCACTGGTAGTTTTGAACTACCGACCTTGAGATTAGCAGCCCAACTTGCAACCACTATGCTGCCAGAGGTAGTATTAATGATATTATTAGATGATTTCCACATTCCGTTGGTCCATCTTTCTTTGGAATGGACACATGTTATGGATCTCTTCTAATTAACTGGTAGATGTCTTCCAAATTTCTTGGCATAGATGAGTGAGCACCTAATCTACTGCATCAGTTCTTTGAAAGATTACACTTTGTATTCATCAATTCCTGGAGTTTTGTTTTTCATCAATGCACCAAATAGAGCTTGGACTTCTTCCTTAAATTTCATCATTTCCTGATCATGTGGAACTTCTTGAAATGACTGAACATTAACTAATTCCTTTTGGTACAGTGATTCTGTTTTTCTTTCCATTTTCCTTTGATGTTTCCTGCATAATTCAATATTTTGTCCAGAATTCTTCAATATTGCAACTCAAGGGGCAATTTTTTTTCTTTAGTTCTTTTATCTTGAGAAGTGCTGACTGTTTTTTCCTTTTGATTTTCCAACTCCAAGTCTTTTAACATTTCATTATAATATTTTACTTTGTCTTCCCAAGCTGCCCTTAGAAATTTTCTGTTCAGCACTTTCACTTCATTGGTTTTTCCAGCTGCTTTAGATTCATTATGCTCAAGAACAAGACTCAGATTCTCTTCGGACATACATTTTGATCTTTTCTTACTTCTCTGTCTTTTTAACAACCTTTTGCTTCTTCCTGTAAGATGTTCTTGATGTCATTCCACAGCTCTTCTAATCTTGTGTTGTTAGTATCTAATATATCAAATCTGTTCTTGAGATGGTGTATAAATTCAGATGAGATATGTTCAAGGTAATATTTTGACTCTGTGTACTTGTATTCATTTTCTTTAACTTCAAACTGAAGTTGCATATGAGCAATTGATGATCTGTTCCACAGTCAACCCTAGCCTTATATTGAACTTCTTTATTGTCTCTTGCCACAAGTCAATTTGATTCTTGTGTATACCATTTGGTGAGATTCATGTGTATAGTTATCGCTGATATTGTTGAAGCAAGGTATTTTTAATGAATAAATAGTTCTTGCAAAATTCTATCATGTGATTGTTTCTATCAATAAAACCTAATTTTTCAACTACTGGTAGTTCCTTTTTATTTCCAACATTTGTATTCCAATCACCAGTTAATTATGAATGCAGCTTGATTTCACAATTGATCAATTTCAAATTGAAGAAGTTGTTAAGGGTTGTCAAGTAGATTACATCTCATAGCACATTGTATAGGGTTTATGAGGAGTAGCTGTTTGGTCTGAACTTCTAACTTTGTGCTTAACAGTCTAGTCCTTATCCTACAGTGCTGTACCAGGACTCTGAAGAAGTTGGTAGAATTCTTCAGTGTAGTCAACACTGACCTTAGTAGTTGGTCTGTATATTTGAATAATAGTGGTATTAAGCGGTCTTTCTTGTAGGCATATGGATATTATTCTACCATAGACAGCATCTTACTTCAAGATAGATCTTAAAATGCTCTTTTTGATGATGAATATGATGCCATTTCATCTCGCTAGTGCTTAGGATATTGATCTTTATATGTTCCATTTAATTTTTTGAAATTCCCAGTTTTCCTAGATTCAGACCTTGTACATTATATATATTCTGATTATTAGTAAATATGTGCAGATGTTTCATCTCATTTTGAATTGCATATCATCAGTAAATAAATGTCCTGAAAGCTTTGCTCCATTCATGTCATTGTCAACTCTTCTTTGAGGAGGCATCTCTTCTTCCTTAGTCATAATTTGAAGCCTTCCTACCTGAAGGACTCATCTTCTGGCACTGTATATGACAATATTGCACTGCTATTTATAAGTCTTTCATATATATTGTTTGTTGTATTGTTGTTAAGTGTATTGAGTCGGTTTTAAACAATAGCGACCCTGTATAGGGTTTCTGAGGAGCAGCCAGTGAGCTTGAACTGTCAACCTTGCTATTCAAATTGACTTTGCAGTCCAGTGCATTAACCCACAGCACCACACCAGGACTCCGATATGTTGTTAGAGAAGTTTGAAATTATTCCTTTTACATTTACAACCCACTACTTTCTGTGTTGGTGCATCATTAAAGAGTCTAGGAATATATTATATGCCCTGGGATGAAAGAGGGGCATGGAAACAGGGATAGATATAATCAACCTTAACATTTCTAACTTCCTCCTGCAACTGTCAAAAAAAAAATCTATATCAAATCTACCAGATGGTGGAAACAGAAATGATAAGAAACAGAGTCTACCCACTCAATGAATCACTTCCCTTTCTGTATAACAACATGTTTAACTCTCTCCAGATCCAGTAGTTATATTCTACCTCTGTGGGGTCATTTGCTCAAATCAATAGTCACAGACTTGTGGACAGTTTTCCAGTTTTGTTCTCAGTCAGCCTAGCCAGATGGTGTTGAAGGGAAGAGGAAATGGCATTTATTTAATGTATGCGAGTCCCTGGCATGTACAAATGATTAATGCTCTTGACTGCTTAGGTTGAAGATTTGAGTTCACCTAGAAGCATCCTTGGAAGAAAGGCTTGGTGGCCTACTTCCTAAAAAGCAATAACTTGAAACCCTGGGGAGCATAGTTCTACTCTGACACAAATGAGTTGGAATCAACTCAGCAATCACAGTTTTAAAATATGCTGAGCATTTTATGCAATTGAATTTCATGTAAAGTGAGGATAACAACAGTATGAAGAAAGCATCATTATTTCCATTTTACAAATTATGGAAGTTAAGATAAGAAGGGTCCAACCTCAGGGTGAAAAGAGTTAAAGATTACTAGCTAAAGTTTACTAGTCAGCAATCAAATGCGATTCTAAGGCCTGCAGACATTCCCTGCTTATTTGTGAGATGCTTCCTATAGCATCCCATTACACAGATGTGTCCACCCTGTGTCCAAGACCTTCTGTAACAAAGGAGAATTTGAAGTTTGTTGTTCACAGGAAGAAAAAGTGGGGCTGCAGTACAGCTTTCTGCCTGTTGCTATTTCTAGGGGGGAAGTCATTAAACATATAATAAATAATATTTCCTTTTTCTGGAAACTTACAGAAGACACACAAATTGCATTTAGAATGTATAAATTATTCCCTCTGGTGGAGTGCCAGTATGGAAGGTGAGTAAGAAATGGTCCTTCCTTATAGGTCATCAGAGAAATGATTAATTTACAGCTACTGAAGAGGGAGAGAGAGGTCTGACTTAAGACCAGTAAATAGTTCTTATGCCTGATAAAAATATTTATTTGTTGGATATGAAGGGAGGCTCAATATTGCTTCTAAAATCCATCTGTTACATAGTCTTATTATGAATTCCAAGAATGATAGTTACCAATTTTCTTCAAATAATCTCGCAAGGAGACAAGTAGACATTCAACTAGGATGTGTGAGATGGACTGGACTTGTGTCACAGTGGTGAAAAACTTTTCTTGATTTTAAAATTCAGATTTTTGAGTTAACTGTATTTATGTGTTCTTAGTTTGTCAATCCTGACCTATGCAATATTATTCTCATTAATTTTATTTTCTTTCTTACTTTCCGATTCTAAATTTATCTCCTTTTATCACAAGCACCAGTTCTGATGTTTCATATATAGCCCTAAAGCACGAGTTCTTTGAAAAATTATAGTGCTGTGTGTTTGCATGTGATTTTTATAGAAATAGAGTAATATGCTATAAATATTATTCTTTTTTCTACTTTCTTTACTGAGCATTATTTTCTGGTTCTAACTTTTTACTTTTGCATGCATTTTAATATACATGGCTCACTGTGTAGTATTTATTCATTTTCTTAGTGACAATAACTATGTAGCCTCTATTTTGCCACCCTTGCCAAAATTCTTCCATGAACATTTTGAACACACCTTATATGGGAGGAGTGCCATGGGATATAACTCTTATCTTTCCCAAGTGGTTGTACCATATTTCTTTAAAAATTCCCGTTGCTGAAAGTTTCACAGCCTTGCCTCCACTTGCCTTATTCATGTTTCTGAATTTTGTATTATATTTGAATTTAAGTAAATATTCAGTTGTTGCTTAGTTATCATACTGTGGTTACTTGTAATTTTGTGTACCTAATCATATAGAGTCCTGGTATGGTGTTGCTGGACCACTAGGTTGGTTTGAACAGTAGGTTAGTGGTTCAAATCTACTAACTGCTCCTCAGAAACATATACAAGGTAGTCATGAGTCAGAACTGAATCATTGGCACTTAACAACAGCAACAACATTCATATGATTAGGTAGACAATCACAAGTCACCACAGAATGATAACTGGTGTGGCACTGTAAGATTAGCACTAGACTGTGGACCATGAAGTTGGCAGTTGAAACCCACCAGCTGCTCCTTGGAAACTCTATATTGGGTCTCTATCAGATGGAACTGACTCAATGGCCCTTAACAACAACAACAATCATATGCAAAAAAAGTAGTGGTTCAGTATGATAAGCACTGGACTGTGAACTACAGGTTGACAGTTCAAACCCATCAGCCACTCTACAGGAGAGTGATGAAGCTTTCTCCCCCTGTGAAGACTTAAAGTTTCCAAACTCTATATGACACTTTATGACAACAGCAATCATATGTATAGAGTCTACCTAATTTTGTGTACATACTCATGGAGTCCATGGAGTCCTGGTGGGGCATTGTAGGAAAAAACACTGTGCTACAAGATCAGTTTGAGCCACATGGTCTGCGGTTCAAACTTACCAGCCGCTCCTTGGAAATTGTACACAAGGTCTCTGAGTCAAACCAACTCCACAGCACTTAACAGCAATAACAAAACCCTCAAAGTTTGTGGTTAAACCCACCAGCTGCTCCTTGGAAACCCTATACAGAGTCGCTATGAGTTGGAACCATTTTGATGTGACTTAACAGCAATAAGAACAATAATCACATGCATATTGGGCATTGAAAATTCTCCTGTTAAATGTTGACTAGCCCAATACTTTGCTTATTGTGATTTTTCTGTGGAGTTTTTCATTTCCATTTTTCATTCTTATTGATTCAGTGTCCTTTCAATATTCTAAAATTATCTCTTATGTGTTGGTGATGGTGGAGGTTGTGTGCCACAAAGTTGGTTCCAACTCATAGTAACACTGTATAAGGTTTCTGAGGCTGTAAATTTTTAAGGTAGTAAGTGACTGGTAGATCTGAACTACTGACCTTGCGGTTAGGAACCCAGTTCATAATCCACTATGCTACCGGGACTCCTACTGTTGTTGTTGTTAAGTGCCATTGAGTTGGTTCTGATTCATAGCAATCCTCTCTAGGGTTTCTGAGTTTGAACTGTGGATTTCGTAGGGTGCTTATCCTACAGCATCACATCAGGACTCCTTTAGACACTACAAATACCTTAGGAATTTCCTTCACATTTCCTTGACCAGAAACTAAATTTTGATGTATTGTAATAGATTATCAAGCCTAAGTGCAAAGCAGAGAGTGCTGTGGGAGTAATGGTTGTTGTCAGAATAGGGTAAAGAAGGTGCTAGAGTAGAGGCATGCCTGATTTACACGTATGTTTGATTTCCCTTCCCTTGTTTGATGTTAGATGCTTGTAATTTTTGCAAGCAGCTTTAAATATTTACTTAAAATGTCTTTATGAGTGTATGTTTTCTTTTCTCTCGTGTAATTGCCTTGAGTTGGAATTGCTGGGTTATGATTCTATGTATATATAACTTTCGCCAGGCTCTTAAGTTGGAAAGGTGATGACCCCACTTTTCAGAGAAAGAACCATAACTGAATTTGGTACTTTTGGCAGAACTTAATTTTTGCCCAGAATACTGACCACAAATGAATCTGGGAAGGTAGTCCTTAGCTTTCTACCATGCTCAATGTCTACAAGTAGGATGGAATGCAAGTTTACAGATTTAAACAACTATCTAGCACCCCTTCTTTATTGTGTATTTCCAGTTTGACATAGCTGTTACAGGATTTTATTCTCCCATATGCATTTACATTGAATTTGTTGGGTTTTTAAAAAATGCTAGCTTGAATTTTAATTGGGAAAATATGGAATGTATAAATTTTATTTGAAAATAAGCTATTATCTTTATTCAGTTTCACTCTTACAACCAAAATAACTGCATTTTCTCAATTTTTTTGGTAATGTTTTTGAATGGAGTTGTAAATTTTGTTCCTGGAAAGGTGTTATGGTTTTGTTGTTGTTGTTGTTGTTAGGTTGATTTTTAGATATCATTTGAAATAACAGTAAAAATCATGAATTATATTATTTTCTGGCCTGTCATTGTTGGGAAGCTACTGATTTGGGTAAGATGGTTTTGTATCTATTTGTTCACTTTCTCATTTATTTTGATAATTTTTCTAGCTGACTAGATTTTCTATGTGATTGACACAATTTATGAAGTGCTTTTTCTCTCTTATTCCTGACAACTTTTATACTTTTTAGTTGTCTTATAACACTAGACATTGCTTTCAATATCATATTTAACAATATCAGTGTCCTGGGGCATCTTTGTCTTGTACTTGATCTAAATTGTTTCCGTTAATTAATTGTCTTGTATGTTTTTGGTGTATGTTGTTGTAAGTACTGTCGAGTAGTTTCTGACTTGCAGTGATCCTGTATAGGAATTGTGAGGAGCGACTGGTGAGCTTGTACTGCCGACCTTGCAGTTCAAACTGACCTTGCAGTCCAGCACGTTAGCTTTTATCAAAATGAAGAAGTTTAGCAAGTTTTATGAATTTCTTTATTTATTGTTGTTGTTGTTGTTAAGTGCCGTTGAGTCGGTTCCGACCCATAGCGACCCTGTACAAGGTTTCCGAGGGTGTAAATCTTTATTTATTAGTTGGTGCTAAATGTCCTGGTGTGGTGCTACAAGATAATGTACTGGACTGCAAGGTTGGTTTGAACCACAAGGTCATCAGTTTAAACCCAGCAGCTGCTCCTCAGAAACCGTAGTGTTGCTACAATTTGAAACTTGACTGCACATAACAACAGCAAATATGATCAAATACAACTTTTGAAAGTATAGATATAACCTTGTACTTTTTGTCCTAAATTTCTAAGATTATAAATTATCTCCAGAGATTTTATGTTGGGATACAATTTATGTGCTTGTGATGTTCATTGTTTTTATTATACTTTTAAATTTAATTGAAAAATTTTATTGAATATTATTGCATCTATTTTTAACTGCAAAAGGGATCTATGCTTTTTTTCTTATATTTTACTTAGCTTTATAATGAAAGGCAACTAAATTATTAAGTTGGTTATGTATCATTTTCTATTTTTCTACTTTCTGGAAGATTTTATATAAGAAAAATGTTTGTGACTTGAAATTTGACAAAGTTATATAAAAAAACAATTGAGCTGATGTTTTCTGAGGTATGGAAGGCTTACATGTTCTAGTATTACATTTCATTAGGCCAAAAATAATCTAATATAATATATCATATTTACTATATATGATTACTGTTAATATTATTTGTGTCTCTTTTAGTGTTTATTTGGGGAAATGGTGGCTTACAAGGCTATGAATTGAGCTGCTAATTGTTCCTTTACCTGTTGGAACACATCAGCTTCTCTGAGAGAGAAAAGTGTGACTATCTACTCTATGAAAGTTGGACAATGAATAAGGAAGACCATGGACAAATTGATATATTTGAGTTA
>NW_006408870.1:1219517-1221655 GCF_000296735.1 Chrysochloris asiatica | reverse complement strand
TTGGGCCGTCTTTCATTCTGACTAATTCCAAATATGTAGTCACTAAAAACCTTATGAATAACATCAGAACACTATTAGATAGCAGCAAAATATTGAATATTGAAATATTATGAAAAGCACAAGAATATTGTTAGATTTAGTGTCAGAAAAAATGAACCCCTCAGGTTGGAAGGCACTCAAAATATGTCTGGGGAAGAGCTGCCTTCTCAAAGTAGAGGTGACTGTGATGATGGCATAAAGCCCTCAGAACCTTCATTTGCTGATTGGGTACAACCCAAAATGAAGAGAAACACCTTTCAACATTCATTAATAGCCAGAACATGTAGTGTATAAAACATGAATGTAGGAAAATTGGAAATTATCAAAACTGAAATGGAGCACATAAACATTGATATGCGTGGCATTAATGAGCTGAAATGAACTGGTATTGGTTCTTTTGACTCTGACAATCACATAGTTTACTACTGGAAATGACAAAGGCATGGCATTGCATTCATAATCAAAATAACATTTCAAGATCTGTCTTGATTTACAACACTGTCTGTGATAGAATAATATCCACATGCCTACAAGGAAGACAAGTTAATACAATTATTAACCAAATTTGCTCACCAACTAAAGTCAGTGATGATGAAATTGAAGAATTTTACCAACTTCTTCAGCCTGAAATTGATTAAACATCCAATCAAGATAAATTGACAATAACTAGCAGTTGGAATGCAAAGATTAGAAACAAGAGGAAAGATAAGTATTTGGAAAATGTGGCCTTGGTGATAGAAATGATACTGGTGTTGTGAATTGAGTGATAATTTACATGTGAAAACATCAGCTTCTCACTCATTGCAATGATTACAATCCCCTCCATGCACCACCATTCAACAGTATTTGCTTCTATTCCCTTTGTTTTTTTGTTTTTGATAATACAAAAACACTCAGGAATATATAATTATTTAAACAACCAAAGGGCACATTCTGCAAGCCTGCTTCCTGGCCACCTTTACACAGTTGGCAGTCTATCAGGTGTATAGCAGCTGGTACTGGCTCTTGCCTGGATGGTGAGATTTCATAGGGTGTGATTGTAGCTTGGCAGTATGACCACAATTTTTGTATCATCTTGGGTAACATACAAAAAGAAAGAGCACCCTCCTCAAGGTAAAAGAGGAACAAGAAAAACAAAAATTAAAACCACCAGAGAAAAAATCCAAAACAGATTAGATACTATAGTCTTTAATGCCACCCCTCATCCCGGATAAAAGGAACAAAATATGAGTATAAACACCCCTTGCTCAGTCATCTGGAGCCTTTCTGGGAGACTGGTCCATTTTAAGCAGTCCCTGTTGACTCTTCCCTCTTCTAAGATTCTGCACTCTGTTGTCTTTGCTGAACAGATCTGTGCTCCTATGTAGAAGAACACTCGGGGTTGGGGGCAATGCCCACTCACTCAGTCACCCCCTCTAGTCTAGACAGAGAGAGACCACTGAACAGGAAAAAATAATCACACCTTTAGCTCTAATGATCGGTCAGAACTCTGAGGTGGGAGCACTCCTCGGATACTGCTCTCATTCCATCACAAAATAAGATCACCTCTCCAGAACCTGCTCACATCCACAGATCAGAAAACACCACCTTTCTTGCTTCTGCTATAAATCCCACTAGCAGTAAGCCTTGTTGTTGTTGTTGTTAGGTGTCATCAAGTCAGTACCGATCCACAGTGACCTAAGCACAGCAGAAGGAAACACTGCCTGATCCTGGGCCAACCTCCCTACTGTTGCCACACTTGAGACCATCAATACTGCCACTTAGCAATCCATCTCGTTAGGGATCTTTCTCTTTTTCTCTGACCCTCCACCTTACCAAACATGATATCCTTCTCCAGTGATTGCTTCCTTCTAGCAATATGCCTGAAGTATGAGAGACCAAGTTTGGCCATCTTGGCCTAAAGGGAGCAATTTGGCTGCACTTCATCCAAAATGGATCTATTGGTTTTTTTTGGCAGTCCATGGCACTTTCAATATTCTCCTCCAACACCATAACTCAAAAGCATCAATTCTTCTATGGTCTTCCTAATTCATTGTCCAGTTTTTGCATGCATATGAGGTTGTTGAAAATAACATGGCTTGGGTCAGGCACACCTTAGT
>NW_006408870.1:1192561-1216917 GCF_000296735.1 Chrysochloris asiatica | reverse complement strand
GTGTCATCATGGTCAACTCTACTTTGAGGAGGTAGCTCTTCTCCAGTCACATTTTGAGTGCCTTCCAACCTGAGGGGTTCATTTTCCGGCTTTATATCTGACAGTGTTTCTCTGCTATTCATTAGATTTCAGTGACTAAATGTTCGGAAGTAGTTCGTCACTCTTTCTTACTAGTCTTTCTTCCTCTGGAAGCTCATCTGAAACGTGTCCACCATGGATGGCCCTGCTGGTATTTAGAATACCGGTGGCATAGCTTTCAGAATCACAGCAACTCACAAGCCACCACAGTACGCCAAACTGACAGATGAGTACAGTATACTTTAGATACTTCTAAATATTCCTTTATATGTAGTTCAGAGTTCTGCAACTATCCCATGAACTTGCTTTATCTGATATTCTGTTTTATAACTGCTGAAGGTCTGCACCATACTTCTCTCTAATCCACCATCAAACCCTGCCCACTCTGCAAATACATTTTTAAAAAACGTAAAAGATGACTGCATACATGGACCTCACCAGATGCAACAGAGAAATAAAGTTGAGTACATCTGTGAGAACACATCATATAGAAGCTCAATGTCATCAAGCAATACAAGGCTAGATACAGATAGTAAATGGCTTATATGCAAGCTCAGACTTAGGATGAATAAATTAAAACAACTCCAAAGAGCCAAAATATGACCTTGAACATACCCCACCTAAATTTAGAGAGCATCTCAAGAATATATTATATGTATTAGACACTAAAGACTGAAGACCAGAAGAACTGTGAGATGACATCAAGAGCATCACATAGGAAGAAAGCAAAAGGTCATTATGAAGGAAAAGACCAAAATGGATGTTAGTAGACTCTGAAATTTGCTCTCCAATGAAGAGATGCTAAAGCAAATGGGAAAAAATGAGGAGGTAAAAGTGGTGAATGGAAAAATTTAAAGGGCAACTTGAGAAGACACAGAAAAATATTAAAACAAAATAGGCAAATACCTGGAGTTAGAAAAGCAAAAATAAGGGCATGGTTAGCATTTCACATGCTGAGGGAAATGAAGAAAAATTCAAACCTCGACTGGCGATATTGAAGTATTCTTGGGCAAAATGGAGCTCTGGTGCGGCACTGTGGGTTAATGTGCTGGACTGCAAAATTGGTTTGAACTGCAAGGTTGGTATTTCAAGCTCACCTGCTACTCCTTGGAAACCTTATGCAAGGTCGTTATGCATTGGGACTAACTCCATGGCACTTAACAACAACAACATGGGCAAAATACTGAATGAAGGGGAAAGCATCAAAAGAAAGTAGAAGAAATACACAGAGCTACTATGCCAAAATGAAATGGTCAATGTTCAAACATTTCAAGAGAAAACATTTGATCAATAGTCAATGATACTGAAGGAAAAATCTATGGTTCATTAAAGGCATTGTCAAAGTACAAGGCTTCAGAAATTTTTTGAATACAAATTGATATATTCAACATAGTTATGTATACTAGAGACACTCACTCTATGCCAAGAAATTTGGACGATAGCTACTTGGCCAACTAACTTGAAGAGATACATTTGTGTCCAGTCCAAAAAGAATTGACCTAATGGAGTGCAGAAATTTTCAGCTAATATCATTAATATTGCAAGCAAATAAAATTTTGCTAAAGATAATTTTAAAATGACTGCACCATTACATTGACAGAGAACTGCCAGAGGTTCAAGATGGAGTTAGATGAGGATGTGCAATGAGGAATATCGTTACTGATGTCAGATAGATCTTGGCTAAAAAATAGGGAATACCAGAAAGATGTTTACCTGTGCTTTATTGACTATGCAAAGTTTTTGATTGTGGGGATCGTGATAAGTTATGGACAACATTGTGGAATATTTAATTATGGTCATGAGGAACCTGCACATAGACCAAGTGGTGGTTGTTTGAACAGAAAAAGGGGACAGTGAATGGTTTAAAATTAGGAAAGGTCAGCACCAGCATTGTATTCTTGCACCATGCTTATTCAATTTGTATACAAAGGACATAATCCAAGAAGCTGGGTTATATGTAGAATAACATGGCATCAGAATTGGAGGAAGACTCATTAACAACCTTCTATATGCAGATGATACAACATTGCTTGCTGAAAGCAAAGAGGACTTAAAATACTGATAACAATCAAAGGTCATAGCCTTTAATGCTGGTTGCTCTCAATATAAAGGAAACAAAAATCTCACCAATGCACTGAAAAAATAACATCAAATTAAACATAGTACACATTGAAGTTTTCAATATTCATGGAAACAGCTGTCAAAAAATCAAACTACATATTGTATTAGGTAACTAGTCTGCACAAGGCCTTTTTCAAGTGTTGAAGAGCAAAGATGTCATTTTGAAGACTAAAGTGCACCTGACCCAAGCTATGGTATTTTCAGTAACCTCATATGCATGTGAAAGTTGAATATGAATAAGGAAGATCATAGAAGAATGGATGCATTTGAGTTATAGTGTTGGAGGAGAATATTAAAAGTACTATGGACTGCCAAAAAGGAGCTCTGGTAGCGTAGTGGTTACGAATCGGGCTGCGAACCTTAAGGTCAGCGGTTCAAAACTACCAGCCGCTCCGCAGGAGAAAGATGAGGCTTTCTACTCCCGTAAAGATTTACACCCTTGGAAACCCTGTACAGCTATGGGTTGGGACTGACTCAACGGCACTTAACAACAACAACAACAACAATGGACTGCCAAAAGAACAAACAAATCTGTTTTGGAAGAAGTACAGACAGAATGCTCCTTGGAAGTCAAGATGGCCAGATAGTGTTTCTCATATTTTCAACACATTATCAGGAGGGACCAGTCCCTGCAGAAAGACATCATACTTGGTAAAGTGCAGGGTCAGAGTAAATGAGGAGTACCCTAAAGAGATGGATTGGCATAGTGGCAGCAGCAATGGGCTTAGGAGTAGCAATGATTGTGAGGTTGGCACAGGACCAGACAGTGTTTTGTTCTACTGTGCATAAGGTCAGTAAGAGTCGGTACCAACTTGATGGCATTTGACAATGACTGCCACTATTAGTTGACTAATAGTGATTCTGTATAGTATTTTCATGGGTGGTTGATGGATTTGAATCACCAACCTTGTGGCTAGTACTCTAGTACCTAAATTATAGCACCACACCAGTAGTGTTCATTCTGAATATTCTATTTTATTTTTTCATTTTTTTCTTGTCAGATTTATACACATGTTACCAATTTTATAAATAGTATTCTTTTGTGGATTTGGGTTATCTATCACATTTATTTTTCACTTTTTGTTTTTCCATTTTCTTGAGATAGTTATCCAAGAGCAAAAGTTAATTTCAATCAGTTTTTTAAATGATCATATTTAATAAACACATTTCTCTTTGTCTATATCTTGCCAACATTTTCCTGTATAATTTTAATTATTAAATTCTATGAATACTTTCAGAAAGTTTTATTTATGATTCTTTAACATTGGATTAGTAAGTGCTTTTCTTCTAGTTATCTTGTTTGTTATTAATTTTTAAGTTATTGTATGAGAGTTAGAAATTTAGTGTAAATGTGTTGATATTTAAAAATTTATTGAGACTTATTATAAGGGTTGGTCAAAAAGTATTGCTGCTAGAGTTTGAGTTTATACTTGCAATAGTTTATTCTAAACAATATATATTTAAACATGTCTTTACAATTAGTGAATGGCTATAGACAAGTTCTCTCAGTAATACATCTGTGTTAGTTTCATCAGGGTGCCTTCAAACCAAAGGTCTAATCAAAACAGTGGCTTTCAAAAGGATCTGCTTGAACAATTAAATTCAAGGCAAAGAAAAGAAATCAGTTGAGATGGTATGGTACTGATATTTTGAATTCCAAAGGGGTAATCTTGATAGATTTTCTTGAAGAAAATAGAACAATTACAAGTTTTTTTTTGTGAAGAAAAAATATTTTTTTCAATGACAGATTTTTTTTTCTATTTCAAATCAAAGCCAACCTCCTCCCAAACATCTTTCCAAGTAAACAAAAATCCAGATTAAATAAAATATACAGTGACTATGACCACCAAACATCTGTTGTTGTTGTTAACTGCCGTCGAGTCGGTTCCAACCCATAGCGACCCTGAACAGGGTTTCTGAGGCTGTAAATTTTTATGAGAGCAGAAAGACTCCTCTTTCTCCTGCGGAGCAGCTGGTAGTTTCGAACTGCTGACCTTGGGTTTCGCAGCCCAATTCGTAACCACTACACTACCAGAGCTCCTTTTTATGTGCAATTAAATACTGTTTCTGTTACTGAGGCAAGAGTCTCAAACAAACAATATACAAGTGGAAACTACATTGGTGAGAAAAAAAGTTAGGAAAATTGCATTGAGGATTTTTTTTTCCATTATGAAAGTATACTTGCTAATTCTTCAAGTGTGGTGCTGTACGATATGCTGAGAACCACAAAGTCTGCAGTTCAAACCCACTAGCTGCTCCTCAGAAACCCTACATAGGGTAGCTATAAATCAGAACTGACTCTATGACACATAACAACAATTTTTCAACATTAGCAAAGGCTGTTCTATGAGAACTTCTTTGGGAAATCTTATCCCATCCACCTCATAGCCTTGATCCTGCCTCTTCATTCTTCTCTTTGTTCCCCAAACTCTAAGAACATTTAAAAGGAACAGAATCTGAGTCCCTCAAGGACGTCAAACTGCCTTTTGAAGTGTAGTAAATAAAACAATGTAGAATTCTATGTTATGATCAGGAATATTAAAGATTTAAATTTAATTTTTGTCTCTACTCATATTAAGTACCATCACCGGACTGCCAACTGCAAGGACCAGCGTTTAAACCCACTAGCAGCTCCTGGGAAATCCTCTACAGGGTCACCATGAGCAAGAACTTACTCAAAGTTCTTAACAACAACTTTTATGCAACCAAATGTAAACATCTCTTTAAAAGGCAAATCAGTGAGTCAGAAATAACCTCAGAAGAAATTATTTTGTATGTCTTTCTTCACTGACACACTGAAAAAGATGGAATCATGAGAAAATGGAATCTAGGGGAAAAGAAAAGATGACAAGGGACAAGGGACAGAGAAATTTAATTTTGTGAATATTATAAAAAAATTGTTTAGATCAGAAGTTGTCCAATGAAAGAAAAGGCCCCTTGCTTTGCTTCCACACTAAAGAAATTCTTGTCTTTTATAGTCAAAATAAATTTTCAACTTCTAACAAAGTTTCTTGAACTCTTTCAAATGGACACTGGAAAAATGTCTTGTCCTAATTTTGATATTGTACAAGAGTAAGATTCATAATCTAATATATTTTACATGCAGTCCTCCATGGAAGCAGAAAGATAGACTAGTGTTGGTATTGTGATGATAGAGCAAAAAGACCAACAAAAGACGTTCTATGTTTGGGAAATAGGTGTAGGAGAAATTTTGATTATTTATGAGGCATTGGACTATTGCTAATTATGTGTAATCATGACAAGTCAACAGCTCTGCTTTTCTAGCCTCAACTTCATCATTTAGTGCAAGCTTGATCATCATAAAGATGATAATAATTGATGTAAAACCACTAAGAGTAATAGGCAATAAATTTTTTTGAATTTAGGTGAAAATCACATTTTATCTCTACATGGATAGTCACAAACATAGAAGCCTGTTTCCCATCAGAAAACTAAGATTAACAATCCTCATGTTCCCAAGAATGAATAACCACTCCTGATCCTTATTTGGAGACACTTTCTGTCCTTTAAGTCTTTATACCACCTTCTTGGTCCCTCCTGTTTCTCCTGGAGACTCAGGGAATTTACATGTCTAATCACAATAAATCTCCATTCTCAAACTCTCCTGATTATAAAATACAAGACTGGAGAAATAAAAATAGGAATACAGGTCTCCAAATTGTATTACAGTATTTTTTTCTGAAATTATATTACTGTAATTATTTTCTGTAATGCTTTCTATACCTGTGACTGACTATTATTGCTGAAGCAAAGAGAAGTTTAGCAAAAGATAATACATGCTTAATTTTAATGGTTCAGGGGCCTAAAGAAGAGGCTGAAAAATTTTGAAGGATTGTGATAACTCCATTTTTTATGTTTCCATTTAGTTGCCCACAAGAAAATCCAAAGAAGGTCAGGAAGGAAACCGCAGACATGGGAAAGAGACGGTAAGAACAGAGCTTATTTAAGGCTATTTCTCCAAGATTTATTTACAGAATTTCTGTGGGGATTGCTTTTAAAACCTGGCGAAAGGTTAAATGGTGATTCTATATAAACAATAGAGACGAGGTATGAAAGGACTTCAAAAAGATTGTGGAAAAATTCCATTATATTTTTCTACAACATTTGAAGTTCCTCATATTAAATTCACATGTTTATTTCTCAATAATTATATTAAATAAATGTATGAAAGTAAAGTCTGAGTAACAGATGTGTATTTTTAGTTGGATATTAGAATAGCCACTTATCTAATCTTTTCTTCACACACTATCCATGCTAATCTTTTGAAAAGGTAAGTCTAATCACACCATTTCCTTTTTAAAGACCCTTCTACAGGTTTTCCAAATTCTTCATCAGGATCTGCTAGCTAACATAGTTTGAACTCTGCAAATCCATCCAATTTTATTTCTTGTCCTCAACATTCATCGATCATTCTCCAGGTAACCTGGTCTCATTGTCTCATTTAAGGTTCCTCAATCAACCAAGTTTTTCCACATCTCTGTATCTTGGCCTACTCTGCTCTCTTAGTGTGTAATATTTTTATTTTCTGTGCTTGAACTTCTTGATATTAGTTCCTTTTGTAGTAGTTGGTTTTCATGTCCTTCTCTGAAATCCCTACCTAATTGTAATTTGTTGTTATGTGCTGTCGAGTTGGGTTTTACTCATAGCAATCCTATCCTCAACAAAATGAAGCACTTCCCAGTCCTGTAACATTCTCACAAATGTTATGTTTGAGACCACTCTTATTGTTACTGTGTCAATCCATCTCATTGGGGTCTTCCTGTTTTTGTTAACTTTCCAATTAACCAGGCATGATGTTATTTTCCAGGGACTAGTTTCTCCTGAAAATCTGTGCAAAGTATGAGAAAAAATCTTACCATCCTCTTTCTAAGGAGCATCTGGCTATACCTCACCCAAGACAGATTTATTTGTTCTTCTGGAAGTCATGGAACTATCAATATTCTTCCCCAGCACCATATATCAAATATATAAATTCTTCTATGGTCTTCCTTAATCATTGTCCAACGTTCAAATGCATATGTTGTTGTTGCTGTTAAGTGCTAATGAGTTGGTCCCGATTGATAGGGATCCTGTATAGATTTTCCAAGGAATGATGGTTGACTTTGTATAGCTGACAGTTCAGTTAGTAGTCTAGTTCTTATCCTACAGTGGCATATCAGGACTTGGGTTGGGTCAGGAGCACCTTAGTCCTCAAAATGATATCTTTGCTCTTGGACTCTTTAAAGAGGTCTTTTGTAGCAGATTTGCCTAAAAATATGTTGATTGATTTCTTGACTATTGCTTCCATGGATGTTGATCCAAGCAAAATTAAATTTTTGACAACTTCAATCTTTTCTTTGTTTATCATGATGTTATTTACTGGTGCAGTTGTGAAGATTTTTCTTTTCTTTAGATTGAGGTATAATCCATACTGAAGGCTGTAGTCTTTGACCTACATCAATATTTTAAGATTTTTTTCACTTCCAGCAAGCAATGTTGTTTTATCTGCATATCACAAGTTTTTAATATGTCTTCCTGATGCTATGAAAACCAACTTTTCAGATTATTTGCTTAGCATAAAGATTAAGTAAATATGGTGTAAGGATACAACCTTGGCATACACTTTTCCTGATTTTAAACCATTCAGTGTTCCCTTGTATTATTCTAATGACTGTCTCTTGGTCTATGTACAGTTTGATCATGAGCACAATTAAATGTCCTAGAATGCCTATTCTTCTTAATGCAATCCATAATTTGTTATGATCCAAATAATTGAAGCCTTTGAATAGTCCAAAATGGACAAGTAAACATCTTTCTGGTATTTTCTGATTCCAGCCAAGCTCCATCTGACACTATTAATGATATTCCTAGTTCCATTTCCTATTCTGAATCTGACTTGAATTTCTGGCAGTTCACTGTAGACATACTGTTATACCTGTCTGTGAATTAGCAAAGTTTTATTTTCATGTGATACTAACAATATTGCTTAATGATTTCCACATTCCATTAGGTGACATCTCTTTGGAATGGGCACAGATATGGATCTTTTCCAATTGGTTGGCCAGGTAGCTATCTTCCAGACTTCTTGACATAGATGAGTGAACTCTTCCTGTCTTACATCAGTTTGTTTAAATATTTCAATTAATATTGCACTAATTCCTGCAGCCTTTTTTTTTTTTTGCTACTGCTTCAGTGCAACTTTAGTACCATTGGTTCTTGATCATATATTACCTCTTGAAGTGGTTGAACATTGACCATTTCTTTTAGGTACAATGCCTTTTTGTATTCCTTCCATCTTCTTTTGTTGTTTTCGGCATCATTCAATATTTTGCCCATATTGGAAATATGCAAATCAAGGCTTGAAGTTTTTCTTCAGTGCTTTCAGTTTGAGAAATGCTGAGCTTGCTCTTTCCTTTTGGTTTTCCAATTCCACATCTTTATACATTTCATTGTACTCTTCTTTGTCTTCTCAACGTGACTTTAGAAATTTTCTGTTCAGTTATTGTACTTTCTCATTCCTTACATTTGTTTTAGTTTCTATACAATTAAGAGCAAGTTTCAGAGTCTCTTCTGATATCTATTTTGATCTTTTCTTTATTTTTTGTCTTTTTAAGGACCTTTTAGAGTCCTGGTGTGATGCTTTGGCATTGGACTGCAAGGTCAGTTTGAACTGCAAATTGGCAATTCAAGCTCACCAGTCACTCCTCAGAAACCATATCCAGGGTTACTATGAGTCAGACCCAACTTGATGGCACTTAGTAACAACAATGACTTCTTTCTTTCTGCATGATGTTCTTGTTGTCATTCTACAACTGCCTTTGGTCATTCGTAGCTAATGTATCAAATCTGTTTTTGAGATGATCTCTAAATTCAAATGGTATACATTCAAGGTTATATTTTTGCTGGTGGGGACATGTTTCAATTTTTTCAGCTTCAGCCTTAACTTGCATGTGAGCAATTGATGATCTATCCCACAGTCTGCCATGGCCTTGTTTTGACTGATAATATTGAGCATTTACACTGTCTCTTCCCACAGATACTATCAATTTGATTACTGTGTATTACATCTAATAAGGTCCTTTGTATAGTCACCTTTAGTATTGTTTAAAAAAAATATTTGCAATAAATAAGTCATTGGTCTTGCAGAATTCTACCTCATTTCTATCACCAAGGCCATATCTTCCAACAACTGAAGCTTCCTCTTTTGTTTCCAACATTCATATTCCAATCGCAGGTGCAAAAAAATTATGATGACACCAAATCTGATGCTCTCTTGGGCTCGATAAGTCATTGCAATGGTAACACAGAGCTCAGACAACACACTCACACTAATGGGAATTATTAGGGAAATTAACAGGTTTACAAGGCAGGACAAGAGAATGCATAGGTATAGTTCTTTCAATTAGGAAAGCCTCTCTCCAGCTATGTTACAGGCAAACTTTTCTTTTCCCAGGTTAAATTAACAAAGCTCTTTCAGGCTGCTGATAAATGCCATTAGAACATACCACTTATCCATAAACCTCACCTCGAAGTCACTAATCTCTAGGTCTATGGGTTGGCAAACCTAGCACTCCCACTTAAGTGCCAGGAGGCTGTTGTTAAATGCCGTTGGTTCTGACCCATAACTACACTGTACAGGGTTTCCAAGGCTGTACATATTTATGGGAGCAGAAAGCCTCATCTTTCTCCTGCAGAGTGGCTGGTAGTTTCGAACTGTTGACCTTAAGATGCGTAGCCCGATTCATAACCACTATGTTCTTGGGCCTGGAGGTAGCCCACTCTAAAAACAAGCTGCTTGCCCAAAGTTGTTCAGCTTTACTTAAACTTTGGACTTGGAAGTACATTACTCTCTCTCACGCTTTGGGTTCTTGGTTCTACAGCTGCTCATCTGCCACTCTTTTGGTGTCACAACTCTCTGTTCCTGGATTTAGGAGGTTCAACGCACAAGGATTTCAGAATCCAAAGAACATGCTCTACTTCTATTTTCTTTGATAGTATTGATGTCCCGCCTCTTGTCCCTTAGTTGATTCATTTTATACCTGTGTTTGAGTTTCAAGTTTTTATATTACAAATAACTGCTAGCATTCACAATGAAATCATGTCATCCTGTCAGTTTCTTCTCCTACCTTCTCTTGCCCAGATCCAGTAGGGCAGAAACATTGCTTGGTGGGAGTTACATACTATGACTAGAAGAGACATTTGATTATTCACTACATCACAAACAGTAATTATCAGTGCATCTTAATTATATTTTTGATCAATGTCAAGCTGAAGAATTGTAGTTACAGTTGTTAAGTGCCTTTGAGTTGATTCCGACTCATAGCTACTCTTTACAGGACTTCCAAGGAGTAGCTTCTGGGTTTGAACTATACATCTTGTGGTTTGCAGTTCAGAATTCTTCAATTTCATCATCGTTTGCTTTAGTAGTTGGAGTGCAAGTTTGAATTATAGTGATATTAACTGATCTTCCTTATGCTGTGGTTGTTATAATGTGCTGTTGAATCAGTTCTGACCTATAGCGACTCTGTATAGGGTGCCCGAGGAGAGACTGGTGAGGTTGAACCACCGACCTTGTGGTTCAAACCAACTTTGCAATCCAGCGCATTAACCCACAGCTCCACACTAGCCTTGTAGGCATAGAGATATTATCCTATCACAGACAGCATTGTGTTTCAAGACAGATTTTGAAATCTTCTTTTTTTTTTTTTTAATTTCAAAGATAAAAATAAGTGTATTTATATAGATAAATAATTAAGTCATATCAATTTATATAAATTATATACTGAGATACATTTTAAATGCTGCTCTCTAACATGAGTTATAATGATAGTGACTCAAAAGTTTAATTATCTCAATCTTTGCTCAATTTCTCTGACATCTCCACAGGGGTTGTGATTCATCCTATAAAAGTCAAATATTTCATGTCAAAAACCCTGTTGCCAAAGGGTTTGCTGCCTGTCACTATAGACAGTCACAGAGATGGGGTGAGATCCAATCCAAGTTTTATTAGCAGAAAGCCAGCAGTCTGGAGGACAGATAGACTCATTTATCAAGACAGTCTTGTCCATTATGAAGAACAGGCACATTATATAGGGTAAATTACATTTTGATGTACACTTAATCTATTTTAACATCAAGATGGCATCTTTCAGGGGTGGGGCGAGAACAATTAGGCAATAATCCTTCTCAAACATTCCATTTTTTGGGAAAGAGGAGCAATCAGGCAATGTTTTCTCAAACATTCCATCTTTTTGGGAAAAAAAGGAATAATCAGACAATGATCCTTCTCAAATATTCTACTTTTAGGATCTCTGTTTAATTCTTGAGATAATTATCTGGGTGGGTTTATTCTCCTTGTCCTGTCCTCCTAAGACCACAAGGTCATCCTAGACAATGTATACACTTCTTCCTCATTTGTAGGGTCCTCACTTGAGATTTGAAGGAGCTCTGATAGTGTAGTGGTAACAAATCGAGCTGCTAACCTCAAGGTCAGCAGTTCAAAACTACCAGCCATTCCACGGGAGAAAGATTTACAGCTCCTGTAAAGATTTACAGCCTCAGAAACCCTGGCAGGGTCACTATGAGTCAGAATCAACTCCATGGTACTTAACAACAACAACATTAACACTTGAGACTCAATGACTAAACTGACTTCATTTTGTTTATGTCAGTAGATCCATGCTATCATTCCCCACTCTTATTTTTATATTTCATTTCTATGAAATTTGCTTCAAATGAAAGTTACTTTGATCCTAGGCATTGTTTCTTGGCTCAAAGGAACTAAGTTTAGGTCATGAAAACCAACAAGTTTTGCGAAGTGTGATACAACAAGGTAAGTATTGAATACAGCAACATATGAAAATTCCTAAAACAATATAAACCTTACCCCTACGATTAACATGTGTACCCACCCCAGATTAGGTAACCAAGATAACCAACTTTTAACATCTGCTCCAAAGGAGTCCTTCTTTTGTTGAATGCTAGAAACTATTCCTTTAACATTTTTCAGTTTTTGTTCAATTAATTTAGAACTGTCTGAGCGACTAAAACAACACAGTCCTTTAAATTCCTCACACCCATGATTATGCTGTAAGAGCGAATAATCTACAGCAGCCTTGTTTTCCAAGAGTGATTCTCTGACCTGTCCTAGTTTTACACTTAGGTACATTTAGGACAATAACTATGGCAGGCAAGACAGAGATAAAGCTATGTTTTCTGTTGTTGTTGTTGTTGTTGTTAGGTGCCATCATTTTGATAACGACTCATAGTGACCCTATGCACAACAGAATGAACACTGCCCAATCCCGGGTCAACCTCACAATTGTTGCCATGCTTGAGTGCATTGACGCTGCAACTTTGCCAATCTATTTTGTTGGGGGTCTTCCTCTTTTTTCTTTGACCCTCCACCTTACCAAACATGATATCCTTCTCCAGCAACTGGTCCCTCCTGACAATATGTCCGAAGGATGAGAGATGAAGTTTGGCCATCCTGGCCTCCAAGGAGCACTATGGCTGCCCTTCTTCCAAAACAGATCTGTTGGTTCTTTTGGCAGGCCATGACACTTTCATTATTCTCCTCCAACACCATAACTCAAAAGCATCAATTCTTCTTTGGTCTTCCTTATTCACTGTCCAGCTTTCATATACATATGAGGTTATTGAAAATACCTTGGCTTGGGTCAGGCGCAACTTAGTCATCAAGCTGACATCTTTGCTATTCAATACTTTGAAAATGTCTTGTGCAGCAGATTTGCCTAATGCAATGCATCATTTGGTTTCTTGACTGATGTTTCCATGAGTGTTGATAGTTAATCCAAGAAGAATGAAGACCTTGACAACTTCAATCTTTTCTCCATTGATAAGAATGTTGTTTATTGGTCCACTGATAAGGATTTTTGTTTTCTTTGCATTGAGAGGCAATCCATACTGAAGGCTTTGGTTTTTGATCTTCATCAGTAAATATTTTCAGTCCTTTTCACTTTCAGCAAACAAGGTTGTATCATCTGCATATTGCAGGTTGTTAATGAGTCTTCCTCCAATCCTGATGCCACATTCTTCTTCATATAACCCAGCTTCTTGGATTATTTGCTCAGCATACAGGTTGAATAAGTATGGTGAAAGAATGCAACCCTGTCTCACACCTTTCTTAATATAAACTATTCAGTGTTCCCACGTTTTGTTCGAACAAATGCCTCTTGGTCCAGGTACAGATTCCTCATGAGCACAGTTAAGTGTTCCAAGGTTATCCATAGCTTGTCATGATCCACACACTTGAAAGCCTTTGCATTGTCAATAAAGCACACATAAACATCTTTCTGATATTGTGTACTTTCAGCCAAGGTCCATCGGACATGATAGCTCTCGTTCCACAGCCTCTTCTGAATCCAGCTTGAACCTCAGGAAGTACAATGTCATTGTATGCTTGCAGCCGTTTCTGTATTACCTTTAGTAAGACTTTACTCACATGGGATATCAAAGAGGTTACCTGATGATTTCCAAATTCCATTGGGTCACCTCTCTTTGGAATGGGCACAAAAATTTTGTAGGGCTAAATTAAAGCCCTATGACTCTATGACAGTCAGCAGATAGTTTTAACCTCCTGGGTTACATATCTATGTTTCTTTTAAGTCCTGGGTCCTAGGTAAAAAGGTGGTGAGTTTTTCTAAGGGAACAGTAACAGGGTCACTCTTAAGCATTGACAGGAACATTCAAAAAAACCTGTTGCCCACAGGAAGAACCACTCAGAAGGTAGTTTAATATGTCCATTAGCATAGGACACTATCGCTACCTCTATACAGTTTAGAGTGGTGTTTAAGGATTTGCAGTTAGTTGTACATCCAGATAACTGCACACAATGGGCACTATAGGGATAATTGTTCTAAGCTGAATAGAGAATATGTCTCTCTCTTCTTATTACCATCAGGTCCCAATTATAGATGTCATCATAAGTGATATTATTTTAAATATATTGAACTAGCGTGACATTTCTAATTAACCCTAAAGGAATACATATCCCTACTAAACATGAGGTGAAGGTCTGTTCTACATAAGTACCTCCTGAAAGACAAAAATCAGGTACATTCATTAAACTCTGAACTAAATAGACCCAAACATTTTCATCCTTTTGAAAGGGAATAATGTCTTGTGAGAGTCCCATTGTAAAGAGGAGGAGACATCCTTATTTTAAGGGGTTTAGTTGGATTTGTCTAGTTGCTTCTGATGTCCAGGTGGTCCTGTTGACTGACAGGTTAAGACTTGATTCTAGTACGGTGTGTCCAGGCTTTTAGTCCAGCTAACTTGACAGGTGACAGGGTAACTATTAAGACTTCCCAGGGTCCAGTTCATTTGTCTTCTAACTGGTCCAGGACCGTCTCTCCACGTTCTGAGCAGAACATGATCTCCAGGCTGGAAGGGGTTAGGTTACCTGTAGGAAAAGAAGCAGACCTGGGAAGAGGAAATTTAAGAATAATAGAAAGTGCATGGTGGAGTTGTTGTGTATACTACTGCACCTTTGAATCTTGGGTGAGGTCAGGTAGAGGGTTGAGGGAAGCTGCCTGGAAAGGTTTACAGGGCTCAAGCAGTCAAGATGTCAAATGATATATTGCATTGGGAAAGTTTGCTGCCCAAGACTTTTAAGTATACAAGAGCAAAGATGTCAGTTTGAGGACTAAAGTGTGCCTGATCCAAACCATGATATTTTCAGTAGCATCATGTGCATGTGAAATTTGGACAATGGAAAATGAATACAATAAAATAATTTATTCATTTGAGTTATGGTGTTGGAGGAGAATACTGAAAGTATCATGTACTGCCAGAAGACCAAACCAATCTGTGTTAGAAGTATGTAGGATGTCGTAACTTTGTTTCTCATACGTCCAACACATTATCTGAAGGGACCAGTCCCTAAAGAAGGACATCATGCTTGCTAAAATAGAAGGTCAGCGAAAAAGAGGAAGATCCTTAAGTAGATGGATTGGCACAGTGGCAGCAGCAATGGGTTGAAGTGTAATAATTGTGAAGATGGTGCAGGACAGTGTTTAGCTCTATTGTGCTTAGGTTTGTTTTGATTCTGAGCAGACTTGATGACCCCTAACAACAATAACAACAACAACATTCATAAAGTTTCAATATTCAATATTATGGTGATATTTGATAGAGTTTTACTGCTGTTTATAAGGTTTCCAGTGGCTATATATTCAGAAGTAGTCCACCTCTCTGTCTATCTGTCTGAAAAGCTCAACTAAAACCTGAACACCATAGTGACCATGCTGGTATTAAATATACCCATGGCATAGCTTCCAGCATCACAGCAACATGCAAACCACCACAGTACATCAAACTTACAGATGAGTGTTAGTTGCATATCTACCACTGTAAACTAAGTAGTGTGAGTTCTCTAGTTTTGTTTTTCTTTACTTTTGCATCATCTGTTCTGGGTCTTTTGACTTTGTGTATAATTTCTAAAAGCAGTCTGTAGAAAACTACAAATAAGGTGCTGATCCTAAGTATTTTATTTTTTAATGCTAATGTAAATGTTGTTGTATTTATGTTATAACCACCAATTAATTTTTGTTATTTATAGGAAGTCAACTGATGTTTCTATATTAATCTAGTATGCTGAAACCTTTTAAATTTGCCTATTTGTTTTAATATTTTTCTTCAATCTTTGAGATTTCCCACATAGATAATCCTATCATCTGTGAACAAAGGTAGTTTTATTTATTCTTCCCAATCTTTATACTTTTTATTCATTTGTTTTTGTCTAATTGCATTGCTTAGGATTTATAGTGTGATGTTTGATAGGATTCATGAAAGCACATGTCCTTGCGTTATTTATGATCTTAGAGGTAAAGCATCGATTTTCTCATCATTAAATATCAAATGAACATAGGTGTTTTGTTGATCCTTTTCAACTTGAGGAAGTTTCCTTTCTTCTCAGTTTTCTAAAATTTGTTGTCACTAATGAGTGTTGCACAGCAACATGGAATACATCTCAATGTAAAGAAAACAAAAATCCACACCACTGGGCTAATAAACAACATTCTTATTAAGGGAGAAAAGATTGAAGTTGTCAAGACCTTTCAACAGTACCTTCTTCTTGGATTAACCATCAACACTCACGGAAGCAACAGTCAAGAAATCAAGCGACATACTGCATTAGGCAAATCTGCTGCACAAGACCTTTTTAAAGTGTTGAAGAGCAAAGATGGCAGCTTGAGGACTAAGGTGTGCCTGACGCAAGCCGTGGTATTTTCAATAACCCCATATGCATGCGAAAGCTGGAGAGTGAATAAGGAAGACCATAGATGAATTGATGCCTTTGAGCTATGGTGTTGGAGGAGAATATTGAAAGTGCCATGGGCTGCCCAAAGAATCAATAGATCCGTTTTGGAAGAAGTGAAGCCAGAATGCTCCTTGGAGGCCAAGATGGCAAAACTTCATCTTAATACTTTAAACATATTGTCAAGAGGGACCAGTTGCTAGAGAAGAATATCATGTTTTGTAAGTTGGAGGGTCAGAGTAAAAGAGGAAGACCTCCAACGAGATGGATTGGCGAAGAGGCAGCATCGATGGACTCAAGCGTGGCAACAGTAGTGCGCTTGGCCCAGGATCAGGCAGTGTGTCATTCTGCTGTGCATAAGGTCACTATGGGTCGGTACCAACTCAATGGCACCTAACAACAACAATGGGTGTTGGAGTTTTTCAAATGCTTTTTTGTGTCTGTTGGTAACATTAATAACGTTTTTAGTCTGTTGATGTAAATTGATTTTTAAAATATGTATCCTGCCTTTCATACTTGGGGCAAAAGTTATGTGGCTGTGGTGTATAATTATTTTTAAACAATTTTGGATTCAATTTGCAAAAGCTGTTGAAGATGTTTACATCTACATTCTGGAGAGATACTGGTCTGTATTTTACCTTTTTTTGTAATGCCCTTAGCCAAATAAAATGAAGAAGTGTTGCATTTCTAGAATAGACTGTAAAGAATGGATAGTATTTCTTTTTTAATGCTTTGTTCAATTTTAATAGTTAAATCATCGAGTGGAGTGTTTTTGTATGGAAAGGTTAACCATTGATTTCAATGCATTTAGTAGATATAAGCCTATTTAGATTATATTTTCTCTTTTCGTGAGTGTTAGCATATACTATCTCTCAAGGAGTTGCTCTGTCCCATCATCTAAATTATCAAATTATTGCTACAGATTAGTTCATAATGTTCCTTTATTATCATTTTAACAACCAAATCTGTCTTGCATGTAGTACCTATATAAAGCTTCTTAGAAGTGAAGATGGCAAGACTTCTTACATAGTTTGAACATGTTATCAGGAGGGACTCACCCATACATATGGACATCATGTTTGGTAAAGTAAAGGCTCAGAAAATATGAGGAAGATTTCTGAGATGGATTGACACACTGGCTACAACAATAAGCTCATACAAAACAACAATTATGAAGATGGCACAGGACCAGGCAATATTTCATTCTATTTTGCAGAGGATCACTAATAGTTGGAGCCAACTGGAGAGCACCAAAAAATAACAGCAACAACATTTAAATATCTGTATTATGATATTAAATTAAAAAAATAAAATATAATAGTAGTGATGACCCCTCTTTCATTTATGTTCTCAGAAATTTTTGCTTTCTATCTTTTTTTCTTTGGCAGCCTGGATAAAGGTTTATCAATTTTATTGATATATTGAAAGAACCAGATTTTCTTTTTGTTATTTTTCTCTATAGTTTTATATTGAAGGGTCTTATGTTGAAAATTACATGTGTAAAATATTACTAATGCAGGAAGTATCAAAAGAAGGAATACACTGTGTCACAGTACTAAAAAGAACTGGTCAATGTTCAACCACCTCAAGAGGTAGCAGATGATCAAGAGCATATGGTATTGAAGGAAGAAAGTCAAGCTGCACTGAAGGTACTGTTGAAAAGCACGGCTCCAGGAATTGATAGAATACAAATTGAAGAAGAGCTGGAGCCTCTCACTTGTTTATGCTAAATTTGGAAGACAATCACTTGACCAACCTATTAGAAAAGATCCATATTTGTGCCCATTCCAAAGAAAGGCCACAGAATGGAATGCAGAAATCATCAAATAATATAATTAATACCACATGTGAATAGAATTTTTCTGAAGATAATTCAAAAACACCTGCAAGAGTACATCAACAGGGAATTGCCAGAAACTCAAGCCAGATTCAGAAGAGGATTCGGAACTGGGGATATCATAGCTGATATCAGATGGATCTTGGTGAAATGCAGAGAATATCAGCAAGATGTTTACTTGTCCTCTATTTGCTATGCAAAGACATTCAATTATGTGGATCATGACAAACTATGGATATCATTGCAAAAACAGGTTTTCCAAAACACTTAATTTGTGCTTATGAGGGGCCTTTACAGAGTCTAAGAGGCAGTCATTTAAACAAAACAAGGAGATACAAAATTATTTTAAATCAGAAAAGCTGTGCCTCCAGGGTTGTATCTTTTTATCATTCTTATTCTGTATGTTGTTGTTGTTAAGTGCCATTGCGTCATTTCCTACCCTTCATAGGATTTCTGAGAAGCATCTGGTGAATTTGAACTGTTTGAACTGCTGACCTTGTGGTTCAAACTGACTTTGCAGTTCAGTGCATTTACCCACAGTTAACCAGATAATCAGAGATGCTGAATTATACGAAGAAGAACTTAGCCCCAGGGTTTGAGGAAGAATCCTTAACAACCTGTGACATGCAGATGATATACCTTGCTTGCTGGAAGTGCAAGAAGACTTGAAATACTTACTGAAGAAGATAAAAGATCTCAGCTTTCAGTATGGATTGAAAGTAAAGAAAACAAAAAATTCCTTACAATTGGATCAATAAATAATATCATGATAAATAGAGAAATTATTGAAGTTGTCAAATATTTCATTTTGCTTGGATCCACAGTTAGCAGTCGTGGAAGCAGCAATCAATAAATTAAATAACATATTGCATTAGGCAAATCTGCTACAAAGACCTCTTTAAAAAGTATTGAAGATCAAAGATGTCACTTTGAGGGCTAAGATGAGCCTGATCCAAGCCATGGTATTTTCAGTTGACTCATATGCATGTGAAAGGTGGACAGTGCATAACGAAGACCACAGAAAAAATCTATACATTAAAATTATGGTACTGAAGCAGAATATTGAAAGTTCCATGGACTGCTGGAATAATAAATAAATCTATCTCAGAAGAAATACTCGTTAGAAACAGGGGTGGTCAAACTTTATGTTTCATATCTTGGACATGTTATGTGCTGTGGAGTCTGTTCCGACTCAGTGACCCTGTACAGGGTTTCCGAGACTGTAAATCTTTACTGGAGAAGAAAGCCTCATCTTTTTCCCATGGAACAGCTGTGGCTATGAGCTATGGCTATGGCTACAGGGTGGCTATGAGTTGGAATCTACTTCCCTGGCACACAACAACAACAACATCTTGGACATATTGTTAGCAGGGACTAGTCCCTGGAGAAGAACATCATGCTTGATAAAGTGGAGGGTTAGTGAAAAAGAGGAAAATCCCCAATGAGATGGATTTGTACTGTACTAGCAGTGATGAAGTCAAACATAAAAAATGATTATGAGGATGGTGCAGGACCTGGCAGTATTTTGTTCTGTTGTGCCTAGGGTCTTTATGAGTCAGAACAACTGGATGGCACCTACCATAAACAACAATATTATTTTCTGGTTTTCAATTTATTTTTTTTGCTGATTATAATTATTTCATTTTCCTTCCTATTTTGGAGTTTATTTTTCTTCTTTTTCAAGTTCCCTAAGATGGTATCTTAAATTATTGATTTTGGAATTTTTTTTCCCTAATGTATGTATTCACTGCTAAAATTTTTCTCTAAGCACGGTGTTTGCTCCATCTCAAGTATTATTTAAATTTTTTTTATTGTGAATTGAGTGAATATTTACAGAATAGTTTGTCAGTTTTGCATTCAACAAAGCACACATTTCAATTCATCTCAGTAATTGCAATCCCCTCCATGTAACATCATTTATCCTACTTCTTTACTGTGTATCTTGTTTTCATTCTGCCTTCCTCAACTCTTCTAAATTTTGTGTTTGGATAAATGCTGCCCTTTTAATTTCAAATGGTTGATTATTGTGTGATATAAGTACTTCACTAGCTTTATTGTCCCCCTGTATACCTATCTATTACTTGGCTAAAAATTGAATCATGGGGATGAGTTCAGTGCCAGACCTGAAGAGTGATGAAGGGCCATAGTCTTGAGATTCCACCAGCCTCTGTCTGACCAGCAAGCTTGAGCTTTTTCATGATTTTAAGTTTTGTTCCACATTTCTCCCATTCTAACCAGCACCTTTTAATGTGATCCCTTTCAGAGCAGTTGTCTGTGGCAGCTAGGCAACATCTAGTTCTTCTGGTCTTAAGGTCATGGAGATGTTCACATGGTCCATTATTCAGTTGGACTAATTGCTTCCAAGTGTCTTCAGTTTTCATTACTGCTTTCCTCCTGACAGGGAGAGACCAATATTTGCACCTTAGATGGCCAGTCATGGGCTTTTTGAATGTCAATCTCAATTGACATTCAAGAAAGCAGTATATAGAACATTGTCTTTGTGAGCAATGTTATACCAGTTGACCATGGTGCCCCTCCCCCCCAATTATGGTTCTGAGTCTACAGGTCCAGTGACTCATTCCCTCAAGGTTTTTGGTGAATCTAACGTCTCATAACTTTGCTGCCTGTATGCTCCACCACATTTATGGATATATTTTCAGCAAGATAAATACCCATGTACAAATATCCTCTTTCAAACCTTTGTATATTTATTGCTATACTCCTACCTTCCCTCCCATACAGACTATGTTTTGTTTTGTTTTGTTTTTTTCAAGTTTTCATTGTGAACTGAGTGATAGTTTACATGGGAGAACATCTGCTTTATACCATCATTTCATTGCAATGATTACAATCTCCTCTGTGCATCATCATTCAACAGTATTTGTTTTTAATTTGTTTTAATTTTCATTGACAGTATTTCAGTTAATTGGAATTATTAATTAGTCATTCAATTAGTTGGAAGTATTTCAAGTTCTCTTGAAAAAAAAATTTTGGTTTTTTTGCTTTTGTGTTACTAGGATTGTGTAGTTTAATCTCCAGATACTTTGCAATGTTTTCTAGTTTAATTCCATTGGTGTTAAAGAATATTTTATATGATTTCTAACCTTTTAAATTTGCTAAGAAGTATTTTATGAACCAGGATATGGTCTCTCTTGCAAATGCTTGATTTGAATTTGAGAAGAATGTGTATTCTACTATTGTTTCATGACTTATTCTATAAATGTCAATTACATCCAGTTGATTGATAGTGCTGTACAGTTCAACTATATCTTTAATGATATCCTTACTTCTACATTTCTCAATTACTTATGTTTTTGTTAATGTCAAGTGCCATTGAGCAGTTTCCAACTCATAGCAACCCTGTATAGAGTACGATAAAGTATCCAACTATACTAGTGGATTTGTCTAGTTCTCCGTTTTGTTCTAAAAGTTTCTGCCTCACATATTTTAGGTCAACCTCACTGTTGTTAAGTTCACACACATTTAGGATTGCCATGTTCTTGGAGAATTGATCTCTTTATTGTTATGCAATGATGCCTTTCATGCTTCATCACTTTGCCTTGCTCTCAAATCTGCTTTAAACAGAATTAATGTAATTACTTCAGCTTTATTTAGATTAGTGTTAACAAGTTATATCTTTCTCCATCCCTTTACTTCTAATTTATGTGTATCTTTATATTTTAAATGGTTTCCTTTAGGCAATCTATTGTTAAGATTTGTTTCTCTATACATAGTGATTTTTCTGTATTTTAATTGATTTTTAGACCATTCTCCTTTAAAGTGATTATTGATAAAATTGGATTAATATTCTCCATACTGTTACTGCTCTCTGTTCTTTGTTCTTTTTCTTTTTTTGTTGTTTTACTGCTCTATTTGTGATCTCTTTGTGTTTGATTGAGTACTTTATCTGATTTCATTTATTTCTCTCTCTTACTTCACTTCATTTTTGCTACAGTTTACAATATACATTTTAACTAATCTAAGCTAATTTCAAATAACACTATAACATTTCACAGTTAGTATTATTTCTGTATTACCAATTCTTATCTTCCATTGGTTTTCTACTTGTGACATTCATTCCACTTAGCCACAAATGACAAATACCCAGAACATTGTTGCTATTTTTATTCAGAATTAACTTCTCTTCAAGGTCTGTTTGAACTTCAAAGTCAGCAATTCAAGCTCAACAGCTGCTCCCTGGAAACCCTATATAGTGTTGGAACTGACTTGATGGCACTTAGCAACCACAGTAAAGACATTTTAAGAAAATAGTATTTTGATTCCATTTATTCATTCTCCAACACTTTTCCTTTTTTAATGTTGATTTGTGTTTCTAACTTTCATCACTTTCCTTTTCCCAGAAGAAGTTATTTTTAAATTTCTTGTAGGGCAAATCCTCTGGTAATGAAAAATCTCAATTTTTGTTTGTCTGAGCAAATTCTTATTTCTCATTTATCTGTGAATGGTAATGTTGATGGATGAAGAATTTCAGGTTTATTTAATACTTATTTCAGTACTAAATATTTTACTGTATTTCTTCTTGTTTACATAATTTTTAAAAAGAAATGTTCAATTTTTCTGCTAGTTAAGGTAACTTCTACCAATGGTTTCTTTTAACAATCTATATGCTTGTCTTTGATTTTATGCAGTTCGAATATCATTCGCCTATTTGTATATTGTTGTGATGATAGTTAAGTGCCATTGAGTCAGTCCCAACTCATGTTGTTATTTATGTACTGTTGAGTTGGTTCTGACACTACCTGCAATATTCTTACAATTAATGTCATACTTGACGAATAACTGCTACAAGTGTACCAATCTGTCTTGTTGCGGGGGAGGGGGGTCTTCCTATTTTTCACTGACCCTCCAAAGGTTATAGAAACTTTTGATAAGCAAAAAAACAAAACAAAATATGAAGCAATCTTTTCTCGCCATATACTTCATCTAGGTCTATACACTTTTGAGAATAATGAACCAATGTTTTTAATCTTTCCCAGTAGAATTCTGCATTCTTAGACTTACACCATATCAAAATAGTTGTTTTGGCATCCTCAAGGGACTCAAATCATGCTCCTCTTAATTATTTTAGTTTGGGAAACAAAAAGCAGTCTGAAGTGGCAAGATCAGGCTGTAGGGTAGATGGGGTAGAGTTTCCCAAAGAGTTTCTTCTAAGACAACCCTTTTTACCATCAACGATGTGCAGGTGAATTGCCATGATGGAAAAGTAATTTCTTTGGAGCAACTTTCCTAGTTTTTTTTTTTTTTTTTTTTCACCAAGGCAGTTTTTCACTTTCTTAAAACTTCTTCATACTAAGTCCCTGTGATCATCTAGAGTCCTTAGATAAAATCTATCAAAACCACCCCTTTGGCATTATAAAAAAAAGTCACCAAAATCTCATAAGCTTCTGAGTCGATATATCTCCCTTGACTTTAACCAACAAATTCCCTCAGAAGCCACTATTTTGATAAGACTTTTATGAAAGCCCTCTAATGAGACTAAGACAAGTACATTACTGAGAGAACTTGTTTGAAGCCACTAATCGATTTTAGAAATATGTTTAAACACATTTTGTTTGTAATGAATTTATGCATGTGTAAACTGGAATCCTACTAGTAGCAATGTTTTTTGACTTATCTTCCTATTAACAATGTATGTTTTACTTTCTAATGTATAGCTGTTGCCCAACTCTTACAAACCTCTCAATGGGAAGAAAATAAATAAAAGAGTAGACAAAGCAATTGATATTTGGGAACTGATATCTTATTCAGGTCTAGATTAACAGAAATATTTTGTCTTGCATTTAAAAAATGAGTTTCTTATATCTTTTTACTCAGTCTATTTTCAAGCCATTTCTTGTCAAGACCTGGGTTATGTTGAGGTCCTATGTCAGGGTCCAGCCTCAACAAGGAAGTGTGGGTGTCACAAAGAAGGGAGATCTGGCGGCGAAAGGGATAGAGAAAGAGAGAGACGAAATACATACAAAAAAGACAGACACATAGATATGATGCAAGCTGGCAGGTAGACAGATCTGCAAACAT
>NW_006408870.1:1186953-1191772 GCF_000296735.1 Chrysochloris asiatica | reverse complement strand
TTTCAAACACATTATTGTTCATGGATATCAAACATAACTGAATAATCAAATAAGGAGCAGTTCTGACATTCATCCCAGGTGGCTATCGCTTGTTCCTCAGAAAGATTTGTTCCCAGGACTCAACGCACTGCCAATACAGTGGAGGCAATAAGAAAGGCATTGTAAAAGAAACCATTTTCTCAGAAGCTACAATTACTGGAGTTAGACGCATAGAATGAACAATATTAGGACCCAAAAAAATTATACAGAGGTAGCCAACCAGTGAGTTCACAAAAACCAATGAACCCGGCACATCAGGAGGTCACTTCTCTGGACCCTCAGGGTCCAGGGCTCACAGTCCTGAGAAGGGCCATGGGGTTGGATTTTCGTCTATGTCACAGAGCCACTGATCAACCCAGGGTCTGCGTATGTTGTCCCCAGCAGGTTTATATCTTAGAGATAGCCTCTTGATCTCTTACACTGCATTAAAAACTGCAGTGTTGAGGAGATGGGCTTAATGTTTGCTCAATGTTCATATGCATCAACCAATTCTTTAGTTTTTCACCTCTACTTTCTTTTCCCAAGAGAAACACTTAACATAGGAATATTTGGTCACAGTGGAATGATTTTACTCTGTCCTGTGACCAGTTGCCATTCTTATTCACTTTAAAAATTATAACAGGAAACTTAATAGCGATGGTACACTGTTACTAAAGAATTAAGGTTCTTCTTTCAGGCTGTCATTAGTCAGTTGTACATGTTGGTGCTGTTGTTAGGTGCCATTGAGTTGGTTCTAACTCATAGAAACTCTATGCACATTAATTTTAAGCAGAACAAGAGAAACACTGCCTGACTGTCAGATGAAATATTGCATTAGGCAAATCTGCTGCACAGGAACTTCTTAAAGTTGAAGAGCAAAGATGTCAACTAGAAGACTAAGGTGTGCCTGACCCATCTATGGTATTTTTAGTAAACTCATATGGATGTGAAAGCTGGACAGTGAATAAGGAAGATCGTAGAAGAAGTGATGCCTTTGAGTTATGGTGTTGGAGGAGAATACTAAAAGTGCCATAGGCTGCCAAAAGAACCAATAGATCTGTTTTGTAAGAAGTGCAGCCAGAGTGCTGCTTAGAGGCCAAGATGGCCAAACTTTGTCTCTCATGCTTTGGACATATTGTCAGGAGGGAACAATTGCTAGAGAAGGATATCATGCTTGGTAAGATGGAGGGTCAGAGAAAAAGAGGAAGACCCCTAACGAGATGGATTGGCCAGGTGGCATCATCGATGGACTCAAGTGTGGCAACAGTAGTGAGGTTGGCCCAAGCTCAGACACAGTTTCGTTCTGCTGTGCATAAGGTTGCTATGAGTCAGTGCTAACTCGATGGCACCTAACAACAACAAACGTGGTTCTGAGTTTTGTAGCTCTGCCCTGAACCTGCTTCGTCTGACATTCTGTGGTATTGCTGAAGGAGAACTTCACTTCACCTCTACCCTATCTGCCATCAAGCCTCTGGCCTTGTTTTGACTGATGATATGAACTTTTCCACTGTCCACAGATACAGTCAATTTGATTCCTATGTACTTTCTGTGGTGAGGTCCATTTGTATAGTCACCTTATATTGTTTTAAAAAAGATATTTGCAATGAATAAGACATTGGTTTTTACAAAATTCTATAATTTTGATCTCCACTATTGTTTTTATTACCAAGGCCATATTTTTCAACTACTGAACATTCTTCTGTTTTTCAACCTTTGCATTTTAATCATCAGTAGTTATCAATGCATCTTGATTACATGTTTGATCAATTTTATACTGAAGTGATTGGTTGTAGATATAGCCATATTATCCTATCACAGACAGCATTGTACTTCAAGTTAGAACTTGATATGTTCTTCTTTATTATGAATGTGATGCAATTAGTCTTGAATTTATTTTGGATCCTCTAATTTACTTTCAATAACAGAGGTTCAGTGAATTGGTTTTCAATGTTTTTCCTTGAGAATTAGTCAGATTTCACTATCTTGCACATATACATGGTTTAGTAATTCATTAGTTTTCATTATTTTCCTAGATTATAGTGACTTTTCACATTTTTATTTTTAATTTTTTTTAATGTATAAAAAAATATTGTATTTAGAATTAGCCAGCTGGACTCAGTTTAGATGATCCCAATTTTGTTGGCAACATTCAAAGTATCATAGTCAGGAGCCAGTAGAACATACACCTTCTTTTCGCTGTCACGCCTAATTAGGTGTTGACCTTGGCTACATCAATGTCATACAGCTTCTTCACAGCCTGTTTAATCTAGTGCTTGTTGGCCTTGACATCCAAAATGAACAAAGTGTATTATTATCGTCTATCTTCTTCATGGCTGACTCAGTAAGAGGGAACTTGATGATGGCATAGGGGTCAAGCTTTTTCTCCTGGAGGTGCTCTTCTGAGGATATTTGGGCTGCATCCAAGCCTCAGAGTCTTGGGCAACCAGAAGGTCAGTAACATGCAGATCTTTTTTGTGTGGCTGTGGACACCTTTCAGCACTGTCTTCTTGGCCTCCGATGCCTTACCTTTGGCTTCAGCTTTGGGAGGGGTAGGGGCTTCCTTCTTGGCTTTTGGTGCTATTTTCATAAAAAGGGTCTCCAAAGCCCGTTCTCACTAGCTTATCTATTTTTAATTAACTTTGAATCATAAATCTAGCAATGACTTTCTGCTTGGAACAATGGAACACTTTGTGAAGTACATTTTTTGCTTTGGGCAACCCCAAGTGTCTCATGTTGTTATCTCTTTCCTTTGTAGGCAGGAAATGACAGTAGTTGAATGCCAAAAGCAAGGTCAAGATAAGAAAAGTAAGTCATTTCTTCACAATACTTTTTATACTTGGAAAGATGTAAATTTATATGTCCAAATAAGCTGAAATTCTCTTAATATAAATTGAATATGATTGGAAGAGACTTGGAGTCCTTACTGAGGCTGTTTTATTTTTTGGTTTGTCTGATAAAACTGATCAAATTATATTTTGTATTATAGTAATTTCTGCATGTAGATTATCTTCAGGAATTTTTAATAAACTCCTGTGAGAAGTAATAAATTACAGTCCTAATGATTTTAATTTATATATTGGTGTTTCAAAGTAAAACCCTTTAAAAAACTAGTTAATGATAAGAAGGATTTTTGTTGTTGTTATTGTTCTACTTGACATAACCCCTAAATGTAGTAATTATTTAATTACTCAAAATGGAAAATTAAGAATGAGCATTTTCAGCCCCTGGGGTTAAGCATATTCAAAAGTAACTTTTTTTTTTTTTTTCTTGCTACTACTTCAACTGTCTTCCCATCTTACTGTTAAGATTTTTTTTAAAAATTTGATGGCTTCATTAGTTGAAAGTTTTCATTTCCCAATCACATTTAAGCTCACTGTAACTTACTCAGTGGCCTACTACTGCACTGGAGGTATTGTGTGTATTGTTACATACATTTATTTCATCACCTATCTTCATGATAATAAATAGAATGACATATTTAAAAAGCATCAGAGTGCATCATATACAAAATTATTATATGAAGCAGTTATTTTAATTTGCTATATATGTATATTGGTGGACTAAACCATTATGTAAAATCTATTTCTAACTGTGGATCATAGTCATAAAAGTTCAGTACCCCAACCCAAGGTAACTAAAGATCCTCAGATTCTGAAAGGAAACTTTTAATATTATGATTGCCATATTTTATGCATATGACATACCCATATAAAAACTTACACATGCATATGATGAAAATAGCACAAATAGGAAACTGACATAGGAGTTGGTTGTGTGGTTTGCAAAAAAAAGATGAACATGTATGTTATTTGTGGAAATATGTAGTAACAACCTTTTCTTTAGAAATTACAAGTGTAGCTTAACGTCTCTTTACTGAATCTGTCCTTCTTTATTTCATATTGTACTCTACTGATTTGATCTCCAGTCTCTTGCCACTTTATATTACTCTATAATGATATACATCCTTGGGTATATAGTCTGTAATGATGATGCTCTTCTGTGATGCATCCTTATCATCTTTCCATTCTCAGAGTTGTGTGTGTACTACTGATTTCCCAATCTTTGGTAGACTTTTCTGGTTAGACCACCAGGGAAATGGCATTGAGTATGAAGAGCTTTCTTGCTTATAAATGCAAAAGACTCTTGCTAAAGACTATTAATATTTTCTGTTTCATTTGGTCAGTTTTGCAATTTATAATTCTCATCAAATTTTTCCCTTTCAATGAAAACATCAAAGTTCTAAACTTAAAACTGTCACTGCATCCTCCTAGTTATTTAATTTATTCTGGATCTATACTGATGCACCCTTGCTCATTACTAGCATTCTGTATATGTGTGATTTCCTCCTATTATTTTATTGATCAATTGAACTATAGTTAATCCATATTATTAGTTTTATTAAGTTGCAACAATTTGTCTTTTATTAGTCATCTATAACAGGGAGGGCATCTCTTGCTTTTAAGCCAATTTCAACTGGTGTATGGCTTACCCAAATTCTGAGATTCACTGATGATTCTGAGGCTTTCATTGGAATTAGAGATGGAAATTGTTTAAAAATCTTTTTTCCGTTATAATTCAGACTAACAAACCTCAAGAAACATTACTTGGTGACTTAGGTTGAGTTTTGTATAGGAACAAAACCAGTGACTATTTACACATATCTATATGCATATTTTTATCTATCTGTCTATCTGGAGGCATGGTGTGGTTCCGTAGGTTAATGTGCTGGACTACAAAGTTGGTTTGAACCAGAGGTCGGTGATTTGAACCACAGGTCCTTGGTTCAAGCTCACCAGTCACT
>NW_006408870.1:1149576-1186378 GCF_000296735.1 Chrysochloris asiatica | reverse complement strand
ACACACCCACACACACATAGAGAGAGACTGATACAGAGGCAGAGTTAGAGAAAGAATAATGAGAGAGAGAAATTTATTTCAAGGAAATGGCTTAAACAATTGTGTAGGCTAGCAAGACCCAAAACCATAGGTACGGCAAGAAGCTGGAAGCATCTCTTGATTCATGTGGTTGCAGAGGCTTACAAAAACAAAGCTACAAATCAGAGGTAGTCTCTAGATCAAAGAGTTGTGAAATATGGTTATTGCAAAATTAGCAGGTCAGGTGGTAAATTTCTGGCTCATGTCTCAAGAACCAGAGGTCAAAGAATAATAAAACCAAATACAGGGTCAGTAGAAAGAGTAAGCTTTGGCAGAACATCCATATATATTGGATGAAGGTAGTACCCTCAAAGAAACTCTCCTTACAACTGTTTGACTTATCACATCACATCACAAAATGAAGTCTGATTACATAATGTTTGCCAAACCACTAAGAATCATGGTCTAGCCAAGTAGAATCGGGCTTCAATCCGTAAGGTCAGCAGTTTGAAACTATCAGCTGTTCCGTGGGAAAAAGATGAGGATTTTTTGCTCCTGTAAAGATGTACAGCCTTGGAAAACCTATACAAGTTCTCTGTGAGTCAGAACCGACCTCATGGTACATCATGACCACGATCATAATCCTGGCACTTGTACATACCTTCTGAGACCACATATAATCTCTAAGTAAAGATAATTATAAAGTCATTCTTGTCCCTAAAGTGATACAACTTACAAGAACAACAAACATGTACTATGAAAAATGTACAAGCTCTGTTTATATATAATATGTTTCATAATGAATAATGAGGAAGAGAGAGGGAAGACAAAAAAAATTTACTTTACATACATATCTAAAGTCTATAGGCCACTACTAATTGATCAGTTTGTAATAGTATGGTAGCTTGCATGTTGCTGTGATTCTGGAAGTTATACCACTGAATGCTTACCACTGAGAAACTTATGAATAGTACTGGAACATTGTCAGGTATACTGCTGGAATATGAACCTCTCAGGTTGGAAGGTGCTCAAAATGCCACTGAAGAAGAGCTGTCTCATCAAAAGAGAGTTGACCATGATGGTACGAATGGACCAAAACTTTCAGGACCTCATTTGTGGATGAGGAGGAAAATCTGCAAACATCCATTAATAATAGGAACATAGATTTTTTTTTACAAAATATGAATCTAGGAATATTGGAATTTGTAAAAAAAAAAATAAAATGTAGTATAAAGATCTATACCCTAGGAATTAGTAAACAGCAATGGACTGGTATTGGGCATTTATAGTACAACTATTAGATGGTTTACTATGCCAGAACCATCAATTTTAAAAGAAATGGTTTTGCTTTCAAAGTTATAAAGAACATTTCAAAATCCATCTTAATGCATTGTCATAGGGTAATATGCATATGTCTATGAAGAAGACCTGTTTATACCTTATTCAAATTTGCACACCAACCACTAAAGCTAGTGATGATGAAATTGAAGAATTCTACCAACTTCTTCAGTCTGATATTGCTAAAACATGCATCGATATGTATTGTTAATTATCGGTGATTGGAATGTGGAAGTTAGAAAAATAAAGGAAGGATCACAGCTGGAAAATATGACTTGGTGATGGAAATGATGCTGCTGGATTATGGAGATGATGATGGATTGATAGAAATTATGACAGAATTTTGCAAAGACCACAGGATTATTCATTGCAAATACCATTTTTCAACAACATAAATGATGACTATATGGAATACCCAAGATTCAAATGAACTACATCTATGAGGAGAAACAATGGAGTAGTTCAATATAAAACCAGAGCTTACTGTGGAATAGACCAGCAATTGCTCATATGCAAGTGCAAGCTGAAGCTGAAGGAAATTAAAACAAGTCTATGAGTGTCAAGTATATAATCTTGCATATATCCCACCTGAATTTAGAGACCATCTCATGATCAGATTTGATGCATAAGACACTACTGACTGAAGATCAGCAGAGTAATGGGATGACACCAAGACTATCATACAAGGAGAAAGCAAAAGAAAGGAAGGAAAGAAAAGACAAAAATATATGTCAGATGAGACTACGAAACTTGCTCTTGAGTTTAGAGAAGCTAACGCTAATGGAAGAAATTAGGAAATAAAGAGATGAACAGAAAATTCAAAGGGTAGCCTAAGAAGACAAAGTCAAGTGTTATAATAAAAACCAAGAGTTTTCATTTATCAAACTAATAAAATTGAAGAAAAAAAATCAAGCTTCATCTTGCACTATTGAATGACTACCTGGGGGGGAAAAAAAATGATGTGGATAGTATCAAAAGAAAATGAAAAGATGAAAAGAATACACAGTGTCGTTGCACCAAAAACAAATTGTCAATGTTCAACAATTTCAGGATCAAAAACAGATATTACTGAAGAAAGAAGTCCAAGACACATTGGAGACATTGGTGAAAAACAAGACTGGAGGAATTGGTGGCATAAAAATAGAAATCTTTTTAAAAACTCATGGAACATTGGAGTCATTCACTCATTTATGCCAAGAAATCTGGAAGACAACCACCTGGCTAACAGAATAGAACATATCCATATTTGTGACCATTCCAAAGAGAAGTGACCTAATGGAATGTGGAAAGCATAGACCAATGTCATTAACAGCACATGACAGTAAAATTTTGCTGAAGAAAATTTTAAACACTATTGCAGCAGTGTATCAATAGGGAGCTTCCAGAAATTCAAACCAGATTCAGAAGACAGAAAATGAGGTATATCATTGCAGATTCCAGAGAATCTTGGCTGAAAGCAGAGAATGCCAGAAAGATGTTCTGTTTTTGTCGATAGTGTTAAGTGCCATTGAGTTGGTCCTGACTCATAGCGATCATGCATAAAGTTTCTAAGAGTAGTTGGTATGTTTAAACCCCTGACCTTACTATTCAAACTGACCTTGTGGTCCAGTGTTTATCCTACAATGCCGCACCAGGACTCCTAATGTTACCTACTACAATTTAAGTAGCCTAATTTTAACAATCCTCATCTGACTTAGTTTCACTCTGGTCAGGAAAAAGATATTTGCTTATCTTTATTCACTATGAAAGACTTTCAGCTGTGTGAATCATATCAAACTATGGAAAATATTGCAAAGAATGGGTATTCCATAACACTAAATTGTGCTTATGAAGAATCTAAATAAAGATGAAGAGGCTGGTAAGAACAGAACTGTGGGATGTTGAATGGTCTAAAATCTGGAAAGATATGTGCCATATTTATATCCTTTCCCTGTATTTATTCAATCTGTATACTGAGCAAATAATGTGAAAAGCTGGATTATATGAAGAAGAACATGGTATTAGGATTGGCAGAAGATTCATTAATAATCTGTGATGATACAACCTTGCTTCCTAGAAATGAAGAGGACACTGATGAAGATCAAACACTGATGAAGATCAAAGATTACAGATTTCATTATGGATTTCAGTTCATTGTAATGAAGGCAAAACTCTTCACAAATAGACAGAAACATAACATTATGATAATTGGGGGGAAGTTTGAAATTGTCAAATATTTCTTTTTGCTTGAATCCATAGTCAACTCTCATGAAAACATCAGTCAAGAATTAGAATAATGTGTTGCATTAAGCAAATATGCTGCAAAAGACCTGTTTAAAGTGTCAAAGAGCAGAAGTATCAGCCTGAGGACTAATGTTTGCCTGATCCAAGTAATGGTGTTTTCAGTTGCCTAATATGCGTGTGGGCAGTCCTGGTGTGGTGCTGTGGGTTAATGTGCTTGGCTGCAAAGTCATTTGAACTGCAAGATGGGCAGTTCAAGCTTACAAGCTACTCCTCAGAAACCTTATACTGGGTCACTATGGGTCAGATCTGACTTGATGGCACTTAACAAGAACAACAAATATGCACGTGAAAGTTGAACAATGAAAAGGAAGACTGAAGAATTGATGCATTTCAATTATGGTTTTAGAGAAGAATATTAGAAGTACCATAGACTATCAGAACAACAAACAAATCTGTCTTAGAAGAAGTGCAACCAGAACATGTCTTAGAAGCCAGGATGGCAAGATTGAATCACTTATACTTCAGACGTGTTATCAGGATAGACCAATCCTTGAAGAAGGGCACCATTCTCGGTAAAGCAGAGTGTCAGAAAAGTAAAGAAAGACACTTAGTGAGATAGATGGATTGATACAGTGACAGCAGGAATGAGCTCAAGTGTAACAGCAATTATGAAGATGGCTCAGGACTCAGCAGTGGATTTTGGTTTGTTGTGCATGGGGTTAGTATGGTTTGGAACTGACTTTATGGCAGCTAATAATAACAACAGTAAAGTCCATGGCAAACTTCAGCAACACAATTCTGACATGACTACTAATGGCCCAGACCCTTTAAACGTGAAGGATTGGGTCACCCACCAGTCAAAGAACCATGACTAGCTGAAATGCTTGCTGAGGGCAAAAAGGAATACAGACTGGTTGATGGAAGAAGGTCATCCTACAACAAGCTACAATCAAATAATCAGTTGTACAAACAAGGACTCTAAATGTTATGAGTATTTCTTCCTTGTTTTGTTTTGAGTGTGTATACAAAATCACAGGACATGTTAGTACTAAGGGATGTCCTAAGGCATCTCCTATATTCCAAGTATTGTTTTTGTTAAGTGCCGTCGAGTCAGTTCTGATCCATAATGACCACGTATAGGGTTTCCAAAAAGCAGCTGGTGAGCTTGAACTGCCGACCTTGCAGTTCAAACAGCTTTGCAGTCTGGCACATTAACCCACCAGGACTCCATTATTCCAAGTATACTCTTCTTTATATTCTTTATTTCATATCAATCCAATTTCCACTTGATAATCAGAATCAATACCACTAACCAATATGTTAACTCCCTTCTCTGCCTGTTGATCTGGAGACATGAGGAGTCCAAATTTACCAGAGACATTCTTAACTTCCATTTCAATAGTATCAGAGTACATGACCTTGTGGGAGCATCATGTCCTTTGGAAATAAGACTCTACACCTGTAGGGCATAAGGTTTTTGTTTTTAAATTTTGAATTGAGTGATAAATTTTGAATTAAGTGATAAAATATCAGTTTTACACTCATTGTTTCAGTGCAATGATTACAATCTCTTCCATGCATCATCATTCAACAATATTTACTTCTATTCCCTCAGTATTTACTTCTATTCCCTCTGTTGTGTGTATATGTGTGTGTTTCATTTTGGATGTACACAAAAACACTCAGGAATAGATCATCTAAACAACAAAAGGGTACATTCTGCAAGCCTGCCTCTGGCCACAAGCACACAGCCTTTCTCTATCCATGGTTCTAGTGTCCTCAGCTGCTCTATCTCTCATGTCCTCATCTCTACCTCCCTCCATCTCTGGTGTTACTTCTTCTCTGGATAGGGTCCCACACTTCGCTCTTGCTCTTCTCCCTTGATGGTCCTAGGTTCCTTTGTTCCTGAACTGTAAGATTAATTACTCCCCGTTTCTGTTACAAAACTTCTACCTTTACTGTTGTGACAGTTGCAATTAATCATGTAACAATTACTCGCTATTGAATCGTAAGAATCTTATCCCCATATCTTTCCACCAGGCCCATCTAGACAAGATGAGAATTATTCAATAGGGATTCTACCTTCTCCCACACACTCTGAAACAAAACTTCCTTTTGAAAACTTGTAAGTCAATCACTTCCTGCCTTTATAGCTCCCCCAATTTATGTAGCCAATGTCTAAGTTGCCCATCCCTATCAACCTTATATACATTGATACTTGATGTGAAGACTCCTTCCCTCTCTATTGGTATTTAGCGTGACTACCTCTCTGAGTATTGGTCAGGTTCATCAAATTGTAGCAATTTGCACTTGTTTCCTTTATCAAAACCTTTTTTATTTTTTTAATCTTCCTCTAGTCGAGTTCTGATCATCAAGCTTTTGAAGCTATGTCAAATGGGTATTAGCTACAAGTTTGGGTGTTCTTATGCTTCTCCCCTCTTTTCATACCACCTAAACACTTCACTTTTAACTCTAGCCCTCCATGGCTATGTTCTTGTATATGGGCTCAGGAGTCCCCAGATCTCACCACACTTTGGACCAACCAGACCTTCCTCATCTCTCTATCATCTCCAGGTCAATGGGAGTCTATGGAACGTGGTCAAACTCAGCTCATTTCTTCATTGTAGAGCATAAGGTTTGAGAACAGGAAACAAATATTTTGCAAGTTAGTTACTAGTTTCTGACCTATGAATTCTGGTTATGGGCAAAGCAGCATCAAATAGTGGTTGCTAGTTTAGAATAATTCTGTTGTTGTTAAGTGCCTTCAAGTTGATTCTGACTCATAGAGACCCTGTATAGGATTTCTGAGGAGTGGGTGGTGAATTTGAACCACTGACCTTGCAGTTCAAATTGATCTTGAGGTCAAGTACTTATCCTAAAGTTCCATACCAGGGCTTCACAGGCTGGTAAATATACCTTTAAATGTTCATCACTGAAAAGCTGTGAAAGTCTGTCAAGTCCAGAGGATGTATGAATAAAAGGTAAACCTTTGATTTGTTCTTCAAAGTTCTTTCTGACAGGTCAAAACACTCTTGCCTCCTGGGAAAGGATGACCCAAACATGAAATGTATTGCTACCAAACTTATAACTTTTTCTTTAGAAGATCATTCCATTTTTCTATCAAGCCAGCTGTTTCAAAATGGTGAGGACCATAGTAAGACCAGTGAATTCCATTAGTGTGAGTCTACTAGTGCTCTTCATTTTCTATAAAACAAATTTTTAATCTGAAATAATGCTGTGTGGAATACCAGGGTGGTGATTAAGGCATTTTTAAGTCCATGAATTGTAGTTTTGACAGAAACACTGCACACATGGAAGGAAAATCTGGATTCAGAGCAAATGCCTATGCTAGTAAGAACACAATTCTGTCATTTTCATGAGGTAAAGGTCCAATGTAATCAGTTTGCCACCAGGTTGTTGAGTAATTACCCCTAAGAATGGTGTCATATCAGGGATGCAGTGTTGGCCTCTGTTGCTGTCATATTGGGCACTCAGAAATGGTTTTACCCAAGTTGATTTTGGTGAGTGGGATTTTGTGTCACTGCAACTATGCATAACCACTATCTTAGCCACCATGGTCAGTTTGTTCATGATCCCATTAGACAATGACAAGAATGGGTAGGGAAATACAGTATCTGTTTTCTACAGAAAGTATCATCCTCAGCTGAGGTCACCCTTTGGTGAGCCTTTCTATGATACACAAATATCTTTACTTCTTTGATCCTTTCAGAGAAATTTATCCACATGCCTCTCCCTTTACCATCTTGTTACCAATTTTCCAATCATGTTCCTTCTAAGTCTCTGATTATCCAGTCAAACCATTGGCCCCAATCAATTAATCAGTATACAAGAACACATCTGATCATCTCTATTTCTAAGCTACATGAATAATCAGGTGTCCTTCAGGGAGGCTTCAGAAAGAAGCTACAGTGCTACCATTGTCCACTTTTGAGTGGCAACTACGTATCACATATAACAATCCATAAACTGGACACAGATTTTATCTTCCTTAATCAAGTAATGGTAAGGAATTTACAATGAGGTGATAGGTGCTAACTAAGAGAAGGAAGGTAATGTAACAGAGGTGGCGACCATAGGCATTAGCATTGCTTCCTCATGTAGCTCATGACTGATCTTGTGTATACTATTTCCATTGAAGACAGAGTATTGTTGTGTATATTTGACCTTATGACTTTCTGGGTCCAACAATATCCAGTTTGTGATTGGCAGCTCAGGATACATGGTGACTCATGGTTAATCGTTCAGTTTCTACTAAAACCCAATAACAAAACCAAAGCAGTTTCTCAAAAAGGAAAATAGTTATTTGCAAAGCGTGATAGAGCTTTTCTTCAAAATCTTTGGGTCTGTATTATGACTCATGAATACAGGCCTGCTAAAGATTCTAAACAGCATCTCTAAAACCATGGAAATACCAAAAAATATTGGATCTGTTGGAACATATGACCCCAATGGCAGATCAGCTTGCAAGTTCAAACATGCTAAAAATGCTAAAGATGCTAGGTTATCTCTGGAAAAATAATCAATATAAGTCACCTCCTTCAGTTTTTATATAACTCACTCAGAAGTAATAATGATGGTTCATAAATGTATAAACCCTCAATAAGACCGTCATCCCTTTGCTTCCAGTCCTAAATACTTCAATCCAAAAAGTTTCAGTCAAATTGTTTTGAGATTGTGAAAACTAACCTCATTCTGCACTCTATATCAGCTTTTGCAAGAATCCCAGAATGCTGAGATATCTGTATTATTGGCTTCCTATCCATTTTTTGACACTTGCTGTTGTTGTTCTTAAGTGCCATTGGGATGGCTCAGAACCATAGTGACCATGCACAAGGTTTCAGAGGAGATACTGTTGAGTGAGCTGTCAACCCTGTGGTCCAAACCAACACTGCCATTATCCTATAATGCCACACCAGGAGTCTTATAAATTTCTAAAACCCTTGCTTTACTTAGAAAAAAAAAAAAAATTCCTAGCTAAAGCACAGTTTGTCATATGTAATGTTTAAAGTTGTTGTAAGCTTAAAAACCTCTGTTAAAATGAATTCACTTTATCAATTTCCCACAATATTAAGACGATTTAATCCAAAAGTACCCACCTGTATCTAAAATAAATTAAACTTAAGAATTAAAAACCTGGAACAAAAAGCAGGTTTTCTTAGAAAGTAAAGAACCATATGTACTTTAACTTAATACAAAAATATATTAGACACATTAAATTATCCAAACTAAATGAAGCAAAAAGTTTATACCTAGTTTAAAATCCAAGCTTATTAACCATTATATATAGCAGAGCCATATGGGAGCAAAATAAAATTATTTTTCAAGACTTTAAACAGTAAAAGTTCTAAAAATAAACAACTAACCTTATCTTTGGGAGAAAATTAGATATATCACATAATAATTTTAAAACAATATTTTATGAGAGTGAGTCAAAAATTATATGTATTTCAGTTTTATTAAAATGCCTGTCCATGTGCATGGTTGATGACAACATTGATTGTGCACTTGAAACAGTTCTATTGAATAGACGAGTGACAGTGGATTATGTGGGAAATCACTTACAAATCAGTCATGGCTCTGCTTATGAAATAATCCATGACAGATTTGCGTTTGAAAAGTTTGTGCAAGATGGGTATTGAAACAACTCACACAAGAGCATAGAAACATTTGCACCTTTGCAAACAAAATTTGGACAAATATTCAAAGGAAGGTAAAAGTTTCTTAAAAAAAAAAAAAAAAAGGTTACTGGTGATGAGACATGGATACATCAACACAAGCCTGAGAATCAAAAGCAGAGGATGAAATAGAAACATCCCCAGGGGCCATCCTAGAAAGTGTTCAAAATTCAACCATCAACAGGAAAATTGATGCTTATACTTTTCTGGGATTCTGAAGGGACAGTGTTGGAACACTGTCAGAAAAAAGGCTTAACAATCAACAGTACTCTTTACAGTGAAATGCTCACTGAAGCACTGAAACTTAAATTTCAGATTAAATGCAGAGGACTGCTATCCAAAGGCATTGTGATCTTTCATGGCAATGCTACTCTTCACACTTCTGCCTATATGTTGACACTGCAAAAACTTGGTTTTGGGGCACTAAAAGCATCTTCCCTATAATCCTGATCTTGCTCTATCAGATATTCACATTTTTGGTTCTCTGAAAGCAGCCCTTTGAGGACAAAGATTCACCTCTGATGAAGAAGTGAAGACAGTGCTATATCTGTGGATGGTAGCACAGTCTAAAAAATGTTTTAATAAGAGAATATGAAAGTTTGTTGACAGATGGACAATGTGCGTTGAAAATTAAGAAGAATATGTAGAAAAATGATGTATTTGTATTTTATAAAAGTTGATTAAAATAAATTCTACAGCCCAATGTGGATAATTTTGGACTCATATATATTAAATTATTAAGCTGTTAAATATCTGGATTAAACTTTATAGCTAAACAAAGCAGTTATCTTAGTTAAACCTGTTGGCTTTTGTTCTCTTAAATTTAAAAGAAACAAAGTTGTAACCAAGTTTTGTAAACAAAAATTTAGATTAATAAATGATTACATTATGTCCTGTGCCAGCTGTCCAATATTAGGCAAAAACATAAGGGGAAACACTAACATGGATTTTAACTAAAATAAGAATCAGAAACCTCTCTCATAAAATAAAACCTTTTAGTACCTTTTTCATAAACCAAAAAATCCTTAGTGACTTTTCTATGAAGCTCCAAATTGTTACAAGCTGTTTGCAATTTGTTCTGTTTGCTAAAAAAAACCTTGTATCCAAAGCAAATTTCAAATGAATAAAAGTTAACTTCTTAACTCAGCAATCAAGGAAAAAATTTTATTTTAACATAAGAAACCTAGTTCTTTGCTTTCCATACAATTTAACATTAAAATTTTGGAAAATTATTATGAAATAACCTATTAAACCTTTAGTTACAAATAAATTAAAACCTTGATCATATCAAACAAAAAATGTTAACAAACTTTCTAATATTTTTGCCTTTGTTATACATTTCTTATATCATAATCATTTTAAAAAAGCAATACATTCAATTTTAAACTCAAATACAAATCCATACTAACTCATAGTGACCCTATGCACAACAGAACAAAACACTGCCTGGTTCTGGGCCAACCTCACAATTGTTTGCCACACTTGAGCTCATTGATGCTGCCACTTTGCCAATCCATCTCACTGGGGATCTTCCTCTTTTTCTCTGACCCTCCACCTTAACAAACATGCTGTCCTTCTCCAGTGACTGGTCCTTCCTCACAATATGTCTGAAATATGAGAAAGAAGTCTGGCCATCCTGGCCTTCACAACCTGGCCATCTGGCTGCACTTCTTCCAACACAGACCTGTTTGTTCTTTAGGCAGCCCATGGTACTTTCAATATTCTCCTCCAACACCACAACTCAAATGCATCAATTCTTCTACAGTCTTCCTTACTAACTGTCCAACTTTCACATGCATATGAGGTTATTGAAAATACCATGGTTTTGGGGTAGGTGTACCTTAGTCCTCAAGCTGACACCTTTGCTCTTCAACACTTTAAAAAAAAAGGTCTTGTGCAGCATATTTGCCTAATAAAATATGTCATTTGATTGTTTGGCTGCTGCTCCCATGAATCTTGAAGTTTAGGTTTTTATTTAATTCTCTTCTGACCTTATGAGATTGTCTATACTTATTTAAATTATTATGTTATTCTTTTCTTGGTTCTCTGCTTTTCTTTTTTCCATTTGACTTTCCTAAAAAAAAAAAACTTCTGGACCTCATTGGAAGATTCAGCAAAGTGGCAGGGTACAAGATCAACATACAAAAATTAGTTGGATTCCTCTATACTAGTAATGACAACACTGAAAGGGAAATTAGGAAAGCAATAACATTTACAACAGCTGCCCAAAGGATTAAATATCTAGGAATAAATGTAACCAGAGAAACAAAAGACCTATACAAAGAAAAATATAAAACACTACTATAAGAAACCAAAAGCGATTTACAAAAAATGGAAGAATATACCATGTTCCTGGATAGGAAGACTTAACATTTATATGCCATTTTAGGTGCCAATACCACCTAAAGCAATCTACAAATATAATGCAATCCCAATCCTGATTCCAACAACATTCTTTAAAGACATGGACAAAAACAATTACAAACTTTATATGGAAAGGAAAATGTCCTCAGATAAGTAAAGCACTACTTTAGAAGAAGGACAAAGTTGGAGGCCTCCCATTCCTTGATTCCAAAATTTACTAAATGGGTACAGTGGTCAAAACACCCTGGTACTAGTACAATGAAAGATACATAGAACAATGGAACAGAATTGAGAATCCAGAAGGTAACCCATCCACATACAGCCATATCCATAAGAAAAATGAGCAAGAACAACAGTAGAATATGCATGACAATGCTTATTACAGTACTTTCACAATAGCCAAAAGATAAACAAATGTTGGTACATATACACAATGGAATATTATGCTACTTTGAAGAATATAATGATGAAGCTGCAAAACACTTCATAACATGGATGAACCTCGAGAACATTATGCTGAGTGAAGTTAGTCAGTTACAAAAGGACAAATATTGCATAAGTCCATTATTGTAAAAGCTTAAGAAAAGATTTCCATACTAAAAGAAAAAATTATTTGATGGTTAACAGGGATGGGAGGGAGAGGACAGTAAGGCACAGGTTAGGGAATAGTCACATCATAACTCAGTGTCATGGGGATGGCGATATGCAAGGAAGGGGAGGGCAATACACATGAAGAGGGAGGGGTGTGGAAAAACAGGAATGATAGGGGAACACTTAGGTAGGTTTGCATGGGCTAAATGGGACAGAGGTAAATAGTGATGTATACTCAACCTTTAACCAACAGGGCTCCATGATACAGGGATCAAATGGATAAAAAAGTGGAAATAATGTTAAGATGCTTGACTGTCTTGTGGATATTGATTTCCCTTACCTACTATTATAAAATAGACATTTAATTAGAATACAAAGGAATAACAGTAAATATAATTACAGAAAGCTTGTAAGCCCAGCTTCAGCCTATAACCGATTAGAATACCTAAAAGGAGTTCTAGAATTTGCCCAGTGAAATTGTTTTTTTGTCAAGCCTTTGTAGAGTATGGGGCGTTAGATGGAATACTGAGCCTCATCCAGAACTTTCTGAGGTGGGACACTCTCACTTGAAAGGATACACAGACCAACCTGGAGAGACTAAAGGAACAGAAGATACTTCCTAAAAGAAAGACCAACAAGAGTAAAAAAAAAAACAAAAGCAGACTGTTTGGCTATTACAAGAACAAACAAGCTGTTCTCCTGGAGCCATCAAGCCAAGCCATCAAGGCCTTTCAGGACAAATCCTCTTCCAAGACTGAAACTCAAAGGGAACACATGAGCAGGCTTGTAAGCTCACTGGTAACCACATTGATCTGCTTGTTAGTGGAAGTCGAGGAAACACAGTAATGAAAACGTGGGCTGAGTTCTATCAAATTCCATAGACTCTTGTCAACCTTAAGATGACACAAAGAAGATGAAGGGCTGGTTGGTCCAAAGCTTGGGAAGACTTGGGAACTCCTGAGTCCATGGACATGACCTAGAAACTGACCTAGAAACTGGGCTACAGCTTAGAGAAAAGCATCCAACTGATATGAAGTGGGGAGTGGTGAACAAGAATGCTCAAGCTTGCAGATAGTACTTGCACTAGCTTGGATGACTTGATGATCAGAACTCAACTAGGGGAAGATAAAGTAGTATGATACAGGTAATAATTGTAATGGCTACAATTTGATGAACTTGACTTATATTTATGAATATAAGTAGTTGCTCAAAATACCAACTAAGAGGGAAGGTGTCTTCACATCAAGGATCAGCCTTTCCCCTCAAAACACAGGATTGCTAGGGATGGACAACTTAGACATTGGCTACCGATAATGTATCACCATTCATCTGTCAGTTTGTTGTACTGTGGTGGCTTGTGAGTTGCTGTGATTCTGGAAGCTGTGCTATCAGTATTTTAAATAACAGCAGGTGGACAGGTTTCAGATAAACTTCCAGATGAAGACAAACTAGGAAGAAGGAGTGACGAACTAATTCTGAATATTTAGTCACTGAAAACCTTATGTATAGCAGAGAAACACTGTCAGATATAGTGCCAGAAAATGAGCTCCTCAGGTTGGAAGGCACTCAAAATTCCAGTGGGGAAGAGCTGCCTCCTCAAAGTAGAGTTGACAAATGATGACGTGAATGGAGTAAAGCCCGTGGGAGTAAGTCAGTGGGACCTTCATTTGTAGAAACATCACGATAAACAAAACATCATGATAATAGAAACATCATGATAAACAAAAACATCATGATAAATGAAAAAAATATGAAAGTTGTCAAATACTTCTTTTTGCTTGTATCCACTATTAGCAGTCAAGAATTTAAAGAACCTATTATTGAATTAGAAAAATTTACTTCACAAGATCTTTTTAAAGTGTTCAAGAGCAAAGATGTCAGTTTGAAGACAGAGATGTGCTTGACTCAAGCCATAATAATATCAACAACCTCATATAAATTTGAAAGTTATACAGTGAATAAGGAAGACCATAGAAGAACTGATGCATTTGAGTTATGGTGTTGGAGAAGAATAAAAGTACCATGGGCTGCCAGAAGAGCAAACACATCTGTGTTGGAAGAACTATGGTCTGAATGTTTCTTAGAAGCCAGCATGGTGAGATTTTGACTCTCATATTTCATACATATTATCAGGAATGACCAATGCCTGGAGGAAGACATCATGCTTGATAAAGTAAAGAGTAAGTGAAAAAAGGAAGACCTCAACTAGGTTGATTGGCACAGTGGCAGCAGCAATGTGTTCAAGTGTAACAATGTTGGTAAGGATGGTCATATCAGCAGTATCGTGTTCTGTTCTGCATAGGGTCACTATTAAGTAGTAACCAACTCGATGGCTCCTAACAACTACAATAAGCATCTTCCTGGTATTCTCTATTTTCAGCCAAGATTCAATTGAGGTCAGCAATGATAGGGATTCTTCCACATCTTAGTCTGAATCTAGCTTGAATCTCTGGCAGTTTCCTGTCAAATTTGTGTCATAGACATTTTTTTATTATCTTGAGTGAAATTTTATTTGCATGTGATATTAATGATATTGTTCAATGATTTCCACATTCTATTGTGTCACTTCTCTGTAGAAGAGACACCAATATGGATCTCTTATAATCAGTTGGCCAGGAATCCATCTTCTAAATTTCTTGGCATAGATGAATGTGTATGATCAGTGCTGCATTTGTTTGCTGAAAGCTTTCAATGTTTATTTCATCAATCCTGAAACACTTGCCAATGCTTTCAGTGCACCTTGGACTTCTTCCTTCAGTATCGATCATATGCAACCTCTTGGAATGAGTGAACATCAACCATTTATTTTTGATTCAGTAACTCTGTGTAGTCCTTCCATCTTTTATGTGGTGATTTCTTTATCATTCAGTATTTTGCCCATGTTGTTGTTGTTAAGTGCCATTGAGTCTGTTCTGCCCATTGTGACACTGTTTAGGGTTTCTAAGGAGCAGCTGGTGAGCTTGAACCACCAACCTTGCAGTTCAAACTGAATTTGCAGTCCAGTGCATTAACCCACAGTGCCACACCAGGACTCAGTTTTGCCCATAGAATCCTTCACTATTTCAAGTCAAGGCTTGACTGTTTTCTTCAGTTCTTTCAGCTTGAGCAATGGTGAGCATGTTCTTCCCTTTTAGTTTTCTAACTCCAGGTCTTTGCACATTCATTATAATACATGACTTTGTTTACTCAAGCTGCTCGTTGAAACTTTCCGTTTAGCTCTTTACCTCCTCATTTCTTCCATTTGCTTTAGCATCTCTATGCTGAAGAGCAAGTTTTTGAGTCTCTTCTGACCTCCATTTTGGTCTTTTCTAACTTTTTTTGTCTTCTTAATGTAATTTTGCTGTTTTCCTCTATGATTTTCTTTATGCCATCCCAGCAATCTTCTGCTCTTCTTTCATTAGTGTCTAATGCATCAAATGTTCTTGAGATGATCTCTAAAAGCAGCAGTAGGCAACTAATATTTCCTGGGGCATTAATATTATTTAATATAGGCCATGATTCAGGCTTATTTCTAGATTACAACTCAAGTTTAACTAGAATCACTTTCAGCTCTGTTAGCTTGCACCTTCAGTCAAGACTTTCTGGAAATTGCCCTAATGTCAAGATACTCAATTCTCTGAAATACATGTTTTCCTCCTCAGTATAGGATCCATGGAATTTATTCAAAAACCACACCCTACTGGTGAATTCACCCTTCTATTTAATGGATTTTGTCAAATTGCAAGTTTTGTGGGATAAATATTACTTTGTGGTATAAGCCACCCTATTATGACGGTATGTTTGAATCTTGTTCTTATTTTCAATCTGAATGTAATGAAGTGGTCTTGGAAAATATCTGGATTTCCTTTGCTCGATGAGTTTTTCTTCTAGAGTTTTCAAATAAGGAAAGAAGAGCCTCATTATACAGGACTAAATACAGGGCCTCATATGACAAGACAGTCTTATTTTAAGCTGGGATTCGAGGTAATTGCTTTAATCATAAATTCTTTTTAAATATTCCTAATCTGATTCTAGCACTCATATTCTTTCCTAGTTAATGCTCCAACACATTTAAGAAGACTTCTCAGTATATTAGATCAATTCGCCAGTAGTATAGTCATAGCATGTTCCATGTTTTCAATCTGAGACTTAATCTAATTGTTCCCAAATATTTTAACATTTTAGATACCACTAGGTTCAACCACTTGACCCAATTTATTTATTTTATTACTTCATATCCTTTATGTTCTCCAAAGCATTTTCACCAATTCTATAATAGAACTATATTCATGCTACAGAATTTTGTTGTTTTTGTTGGGTGCGTTCTAGTCAAGTCTGACTCATAGCGACTCTGTATAGGGTTTCCAAGGAGAAGTTGGTTAGCTTGAACCACCAACCTTACAGTTTAAATGGCTTTACAATCTGGTGCATTAATCCACAGCACCACACCAGGACCCCTGATACAGAATTATTTCAGTTTAATGATTAAAAAAATAAAAATGTAAGCATTTATTGAATTAAATAATTACATACTTTTATAAAGATATATATGTAAGATATGGTATATATTTGTTATTGTTGTGAAGTACCATCTAGTTGGTTCTGACTCATAGAGATTGTATAGGGTTTATGAAGAGCATTGGTGAGTGTGTTGAGGGCTAGTTAATGTGCTGGACTGCAAGGTCGATTTGAACTGCAAGGTTGGCAGTTCAAGCTCACCAACTGCTCCTCATAAACCCTATAAAGGGTCACTATGAGTCAGACTCAACTGGAACGCATATAACAACAACAACAACAACAACAACAAAAACCTTGCTATTAACTGTCCAATGTGTATCATGTAGTGTAGCTTGTACTTGAAATATGTGTTTTGTACATTGCTTTTTATTTGTGAATAATGGTAAACTATTCTTAACTTTTGTTTTACAGTGTCTGTTTAATTTTGCAATTATATTCTAAGATTTTGCAAAGAATCATCATTGAGTTTACTATACATGGTTGCTATGAGTCAGAACTGACTTGACAGCATTTAACTACAACAGCATATATGTTTGTGTTTATGTTTCTGTTATTAAAGTTATTGCATATATGGTATTTTCATAAATTTTGTAAATAATTTCAGTGAATTATTTGACCGAAGGGAAGTAGTGGGGCTTATTAGTCTAAAGTGGAGGGTGACATGTAAATTTCTGAATTTAAGACTAGGACACTGAGGTGGTAAAGAAAAGCAGTAAAGTCTAGGGTTCACTTATCTGGAGCTCAGGGAGCCATGTGGAACACTGTGCTTTCTGTTGGTACACTTTGACCTAGTCCTGAATAGCTAGGATGAATTAGCTGCTAATATCTAGGGATGAACTATAACGGCTGGGGTTGAATTGGCCAGGGAAAGGAAGCCAAAATTTCCAAATAATGCATATAGAATGAGATTCACCTTTTAATTTAGCATCAGAGGTGGGTGATCTTGGACTGGTTTGTTCAATTGGTGTGGCAAGCAGGATAAGATAGCTTGATTACAAAATTCTCTAGTCAAAGCAGCAACTAACAATCACAACAGCAATGTTGCATAATATGCATAATTTAATCTACTTGAATGTGTACATTTGACTTTCATTTCAAATAGTAACTGTTGTGATCTCTGTACCTATATTGATTGTTCTTCCTGAAGTATGAATACTATATGATTTTGTTGTGATGTCTTTACAGAAGATGTTTCTTAAATTATTACCTAGTACCCAAAACCACTTTTTAACAGACTTGGTGTATGTTCTTTTACACATGATTGGAAATGCCAGGAAGGCATAATTTCAGGTGATGAATATGAATAAAATTTTACATATCTTTCCCCTTTTCCCCAAACTGTCAAGGTCCAAAATTCTTACTTTTCTCTCCTGTTTTTATCATCTAGGTGGAAAAGTTTCATGTACTTCTAATCAGGTAATCAAATTTCATTATATACTCTGATAAATGCCAAAATACAGGCAGTTTGCTTCCAGATATCTGTAAGTCTTTCTTTGTTTACAATTCCTGAATGCATTCATACAAGTATTTCATATTTTAAATAATTTTATTGGTAATTTTCATTAAAAATGCAAAAAAAAATCACAAATTGAAATCTATTTAGCTGATAAATTTCTAACACCACTGAAGTCACCTATTTTACTTTATTTTAACTTTTTATTGTAATTTGGTGCAGATTTACAAACATATCAATTTTGACTCAAGAATTCTAACACATTTTGTTTCTTTCATTGCAATCCCTACAATGAGGCATCACTTGTCCTACTCCCTGTATCTCCTGATTCTATTATTCCGTTTTCTCCAAACCCTTATGTAATTTCTCCTGAGGCAAATGTTGCCCTTTTGATCTCAAATCAGTGATAATTCCAAAGTATAGATACTTCAGTAGTGTTACAGCTCCACTTGTCTATCATGTGAATGAAACTGAATAAATAGGGTGAGTTAATTTGCAGACCTAAAGTGTGACTAAAGGACATAGCCACCACTCATCTGCCAGTTTGTCGTACTGTGGTGGCTCGTGTGTTGCTTTAATGCTGGAAGCTATGGCATCAGTATTTCAAATACCAGCAGGGTCACCCATGATGGACAGGTTTCAGTAGAGCTTCCAGATTAAAACAGAGTAAGAAAAAGGATAAGCAGACTACTTCTGTATGGTTAATCACTGAAAACCTATGGATAACAGTGGACCATTATATAGTGTCTGAAGATGAGCCTTTCAGGTTGGAAGGCACTCAAAACAGGACTGGCGAAGAGCTGCCTCCTTCAAGAAGAATTGACCTAAATGGCATGGATGGAGCAAAGCTTTTGAAACCTTCATTTTCTGATGAAGAACAACTCAAAATGAGACGAAATAGCTGCAAATGTCCATTAATAATTGAAATGTGGAATTTATGATGTATGAATCTTGGGAGCTTGGAAGTCACTAAAAATAAAATGGAATGCATAAAAATTGATATCCTAGGCATCCATGAGCTGGAATGGCATGGTATCGGTCATTTTGAATTAGACAATCATATGATTTACTATGCTGGGGCAAAAATTCAAGAGGAATACTGTTACATTCATTGTCAAAAAAAAATTTCAAAATCCATCGCGTAGTACATTTCTGTCTGTGACAGGATGATAGCTACAAGGAAGACAAGTAAATACCACTATCATTTAAATTCACATACCAACCACTAAAGCCAATGAAGATGAAGTTGAAGAATTCTACCAACTTGTTCAGTCTGAAATTCATCAAACATGCAATCAAGATTCATTGATAATTTCTGTTGATTGAAATGCAAGAGTTGGAAACAAAAAGAGGAAGGATCGGTGGTTGGAAAATATGATCTTGGTGATAGAAATGATACTGGAGATCGCATGACCAATGACTTATTGTTTGCCAATACATTTATTCAATAACATAAAAGGAGACTATACACATGGACCTAACCAGATGGAATATGCAGAATCAAATTGACTCTATCTTTTGGAACACATGTTGTTGTTGTTGTTGTTGTTAAGTGCCTTCAAGCCAGAGAAGCTCAATTTCATCAGCCAAAACAAAACCAGGTACAGACTACAAAACAAACTATCAATTGCAAGTTCACACTGAAGCTGAAGAAAATTTAACAAGTCCTCAAAAGCCAAAATATTACCTTAACTATATCCCACTTTAATTTATTATATTAACATGTGTGTAAAGACCTGGAGTCTGAAAATCAAGAGCAGAACATGCTCAGCATTTCTAAAGTTAAAAGAACTGAAGCAAAAATTCAAACCTCTACTTGTGGTATTGAAGGCTGCTGTATTGAATGATGAAGGAAGCAACAAAAGTACAGGATGGCAGATCTTTGTCAGTTGTATTTTGGACATATTATCAGCAGGGACTACTCCCTAGAGAGGAACACCATGCTTGGTAGAGTAGAGGGTCAGCAAAGAAGAGGGAGAACCCCAAGGAGATGGATTGACATCATGGAAGCAACAATGGACTCTAATGTAACAGCTGTTGTGAAGATGGCACAAGAACAGTTAGTGTTGTGTCTGTTGTGCATAGAGTGGCTATGCATTGTAACTGACTTGATGGTACCTAACAACAACAGCAACAAGTTTTCATAAATTTGTCCACTGTATCCTGAAATATATTCAAAGATATATTGGCAACAAAGGTAAATACTCACGCAGAGATATTCTCTGTCTAACCAATGTATTGGAGTCCTTGTGTAGCACTGTGGAGTAAACACTGGACTGCTAACCTCAAGGCTAGCAGTTCAACCCACTATGTGGTCCTTGGAAACCCTGCAGAGGATGGATATGGGTTAAAACAGATTTGACAGCACTTAACAGCAACCACAAACCTATTTATAATGGTGAATTACAGGGTATAGTACTACTCTCACTCTCATGTATGTTCAGCCTGTGTGTCTATCTAAATATTTACTCATAAATCACCATATTGATGGATTGTATATATAACATTATTTACTTATTGTCTCTAAATCTTTTGCTCACCCAAGTGTGTTCCCTGTTTCCATCATGCTTTGGGGACTTTCTCTTTCACCAAAGTTAGGATATATCTAAGCTATAGCCAGTGACTTATTATCCCTTCAACTACTATCATGGTTCTTGTTTTTGTTACATGCCATCGAGTCAGTACGGACTCAAAGCGACCTTATGCACAACAGAATGAAACACTGCTCAGTACTGTATCAACCTAACAATTGTTGCTATGTTTGATCCCATTACTGCTGCCACTGTGCCAGTCCATCTCATTAGGGGTCTCCCTCTTTACTCTGACCTGAGTGGCAACATCCATGAGCTCAAGTGTGGCAGTGATTGTGAGTTTTGTCCAGGACCAGGCAGTGCTTCATTCTGTTGCTGTAAGTCAGTATCAGCTGAATGGCACCTAACAACAACAACAAGTTTGATGTTTTAATTTTTTTCACTTTGACTACCTATAATGTTGAAACTTTAGTTAAATTCTAAAATTTATTGGTAGCATTTTATCTTATAATATATTCTATATAACTTACTTATTGGTTTCTTATCGTTGCATATATTGTTTATCAATCTTATGACCTAAAGTGTATGACTACTCTTCTCTAGATGCTAAAATGATGTCTCAAAACACCAGGGCCTTTGCAAGAGCTCCATTTCTCCATACAGAAAAAAAGAGGGGACACAGCTCAACTTTGATGGATGATTCTTATCTTTGATTTCTTTTCTCCTTGTGCTTGACAGGAAAATGGAGATGAAAATGGTTCAGAAGAAGTTTGCTACACTATCATTAATCATAACTGCTATCGAAGATCCTCTCTGAGCTCCACTGATGATGGTTATGAGAACATTGATTCCAACACGAAGAGAATGATACTATTTAGAGATGGGTCAGAAACAGAATATGCCCTTCTCAGGACAACTTGTGTTGTCAGACCTTCTTCCAGCACCCATGAGCATGATTATGAACTTGTGCTGCCTAACTAGAAACCCTTTATGTTGCCTCATCCTCTTCCATGTAACAAAGGTGATAAATGAGGGATTCCAGGTGAATTTTTATCTCTCAGCAGTTCCTGAAACACACAGCCCTGGTGAGAAGTGAGAAATGACATAAGTTTGCAGTATTGACTTGGTCATTCAAACATGAAATCTCTGTGGTATAGGGTGAACTATGTAAATTGACATGATGACATAGAATATTCTACATATTTTCATTTGTAAGTTTTGAGGGCATGAAGAAAACAGAAAATCTTCCTAGGACAAGAAGCATCTACAGATACATAAGGCGGCTTCAAAATTTCATGGAAAAATTTCATTATCTTTTAATTTTATTTTTCCCAAACTTTTTGAAGACCTCTAGCATACCCTAGAATCTTCTGTTCTCATTTCTGCCCTCCCAATTTCTAATGCAATATCACCACTCTCAGTATTTTTTTTTTTTTTTTCAGGTATAATCCATTCAGGGAACTTTTTCTCATTTGATATTTAATTATGGGGATAAGTTGTTTTTTTTTCAAACAGCCCCCCCCCCCTTTTTTTAGATTCACCCATTTAAATCTTGTATCAGTATTTACACCTTTATATTGCTGAGTAGTATGATGCTGTATGAATATACCATAATGTGTTTATCTAATCGCTTATTCATGGTCTTGTGCGGTATTTATAGTTCTTGGTGTTACCAATAAAACTGCTATGAATTTTGTTGAATAGTCTGTACTATCTTGCTGTTATTGTTAGGTACTGTTCAGTTGGTTCTGACTGATAGGACCCCTATGCACAACAGGACACAATGCTTTCCACTCCCTAACCATCTTCACAATCCTTTCTATGTTTAAGCTCATTACTGCAGCCGCTATGTCAATACGTCTCACTGAGGGTCTCCTTCTACTTTACCAAATGTAGTGTCCTTCTCCAGGGATTGATGCCTGTCTTCTAACATGATGCTATATACTCCTGATAACATTTCCAAAGTGACATATAGCTGTACTTCTTCCAAGACAGATTGCTTGTTTTTCTGGCAATCCATGGTATGTATAGTCAATATTCTTTGCCAACACTGTAATTCAAATTGTATCAATTCTTCTTTGGTCTTATTTATTCATTGTCCTGCAATGTAAAAAAATATGCCTAACTTTATAAGCACGTGATAAACTGTGCTCCCAAGTGGCTGTGCCATTTTTAAGCCTACCAACAATGTATGTGAATTGAAGTTGTTCCATATCCTTACCACTAACATCATCACTAAACTTAGTCATTCCAATATTTTAATAATAATAATAATAACACTCTAATAGGTGTGTGGAGTCTCTGGTTGGTACAAATCGTTAGGTGCTCAACTACTGGACAAGTGGTTGGTGATTCAAACCTACCCAGTCATACTTTGGAAGATAAGATGGGTTCAGTTTCTAAAAGATCCCAGCCTGATGAAGCAATTCTACCTTGCACCCAATGGAATTGACATGATCAACAACAACTAACAATAGCAGTAATAATGAATGGGCAATGGTGATTCATTAGTTTTTATTTTAATTTACCAAATTATTAGTGATATAAAACATGCTTTAATGTTTAGTATACATGTGTTTATGACTTATTAATTTTGTTTGTGAATTATTCAAATCATTTGTCATCTTATAGTTAATTTGTAAGTGTTGTTTAGTGGTTTGAGCCCACTGGCTGGTCCATGGGAGAAAGTTGATGCTTTCTGCTTCCTCAAAGATTTACAGCCTCAGAAATTCTATACAGGGCTGCTATGAGTCAGAAACAGCTCGATAATGTTTAACAACAATAAGAATTATTTGTATATATTGAATGCAATGCCTTTGTTAGATCCACATCTATAAATCTTTACAGGAGCAGCAAGCCTCATCTTTCTCCCATGGAGTGATTGGTATATCTGAATTACTAACTTTGTGGTTAGCAACTCAGCTCGTAATCTACTATACTACCAGCCTCACTTTTCACAATGTCTACTGAGTACTCAGCTCCTACCTGCTCAATGGCATTTCAATGCTAGAGTTCCTGCACATCTGACTCTCCATGCTTTTTGGCGCCATATACCTACTAGCTGTAGTGTAGAATGTGACTACCCTGGAATGTTAAAGATGGAGCACATCCTACACTAGCTCATGTACTTTTTGCATGTTAGTTGTCATTGACAAGTTTTTGTTTACTTCTACTACTCCCAGATTTCTGGGAATTTTTAGTCTGGTACTAGTGATATTTTATCAGGATGTCTGCTTATTCTGAATAATTCTTATCCACTGCATTGCCATTGTTAAATCAAGCATTTTCCTGGGCTTTCTCGTTTTCTTAATAGTGTTTCTTAGAAAAGAAGGTATTTTTTAATATTGGTAAAGTCTGATCAATCTTTTTTTTTTTTTTACTTTTATGCTTTTGTGCCACGTTGAAGAAAGTTCTGATTACCCTGTTTGTAAAAGTTATTTCTTATGCTTTCTTCTAAGTTTTACAGCATTAATTTAGCTTTAAATGCTATTTTCCATTTCAAGTTAATATCTGTAATGATCTAAGGGTCTAAATTCTCATTCTTCTGTATTGGTATTTAGTTTTTCAACATTTGTTGAAAAAAAAACTCTCAGAAAATTGTTTTATGGATTTGTTGATAAAACAGAAAACAAAAATTGTTCTTTAACATCTTTGTTGAAGTAAGCAATCTTTTTTTTTTACAGGTCTACTTTGAATTCTATTTTTTTTTATCATTATTTAAATCAGACACGGTCTTTATAGTAAATTTTGAGATTAGGTAATTTGAGCCTTCTAACTTTTTCACAAATGTTTGACTCTTCTTGGTCTTTACATTCCATAAAGATTTTTAAATGAGCTTGAAAATTAATAGGAAAAACTTGCTGAGAATTTTAATGAATTGTGTTGCATCTCTAATACACTGTGCTTCCACTTTCCTGAGCAGCCTCTGTCTAAAGTATTACTTGCCATCATGACAGAGAGAAGGGTGAGCATAGCATACCATGAGCTTGTTTTTAGACCTTCTAGTGGAAATGGTAAATGTCACTTCCTCTCATACTTCATGCACAAATCAAGTTATGTGGCTACACATGAGTTAAATGGCGTGAGTGTGTATAATGAAGTAGTATAGTTGAATGGAAGGGGAATTTCATAGAATGAGCTTTAATATTATATATCATAAAATCTTTAAAAATTTGGCACTTCCTACTAAAAATCAATCTAGTTGGCTATGAATACATTGGGAATGAATTAATTTATGGCTGCATGGAACCCTTGTGTGACGTTGTAGAATTAGCACTGGAACGCTAACTATGAGGTTGGCCCTGTAAATCCACCAGCCACTCCTCAGAAACCTTATATAGGTTTGCTATGAGTCAGAATGGACTCAATGACATTTAACAACAACAAAAGTGTTCTATTATGTGGTTAATACACAATTTATTTTTCCAGTGTCTTTTCTTATTGTTGTAACAATGACAATTATAATTTTGATTAATGTAAGATAGGTTGCAGATCTTTCTTTGGTATAAACTGTACTGCAAAGAGATTTTGAAATCTGAGAATCATTATAAGCTGTGGAATAACTAAGAGTTTATATGATATATAAATGAATTTATGAGAAATCAATATCTTTATATTAAAAGTGCATGTTAAAGTAAAAATGATGTGTTTTCATTAATTCATGTACTACACGAAGTTTATAGTTTTATACTGTCTTCATAAAATTTTAAACAATACTAAAGTCCTGGTGTGGTGCTAGAGGATAAGCACTGGATTGCTAACCACAAGATTGGCAGTTCAATCCCAGCAGTCATTCCTTGGAACTCACCCACCAGTCATTCCTTGGAAACTCTATACAGAGTCACTATGAGTCAGAACTGACTCAATGTACTGGCACTTAACAATAACAACAAAAGCTTGTTCAATAGCAGCCCAGCGGGAGAATGTTATGAATTAAAAGGCAGGAGAAGATTTCTAACTAATTTTAAATTAGTTCTTTGTTTTTACTAAAGATGTTTTTATATAAGAAAAAAAAATTATGTAAAGTATAGTTGCTTTTCCTCCTTAAAGCAATTTAAGTTGTTTAAAATTTTTATTATCTGTGAGTCAGATGTTTCCAGATAGACTCTGCAGTTAATCCCTGAGGTTAGGAAGCCTCTTTCTATTTGAAGATAGGGAACTGCACTCCATACAGATTATAAAACTAGACTAAAGTAAGTGCTAAGTAATTTTCAGGCTGTGGTGTAGTAATGCCTATTTACTCCAGGTATATTAGTTATATTGCTATGTTTGCAAACAATGGAGTCCTGGTGTGGTGCTGCTAGATAAGCACTGGACCACTCATTAACCACAAGGTGAGTGGTTCAAACCTCTAAACTGCTCCTAAGAAACACTATACAGGGTCACTATGAGTTGGAATCAACTCAATGGCACTTCGCAACAACACCAAAAAAAATTATTTTGCATATTTTAAGTTCATTACTGGTTTTAAGAAGTGTTTAAATAAAAATTCTTGAATTTTCTGATTGAAATAGAATTCATTTATTAGATTCTATGCATTTTAAAATCAGCCACTTTACTGAATAGTCTCAATGATTCTAATAGATTTTCATGAATTGTGTACATAAACTATGCTGTTATCATCAGATAAAAATATTTATCTCTATTTCTAATATTTGTGCCTCAGTTTCCTGTTTCTTTCCATTGGTAGAATTCCTAGAATAAAGTGAAATAATATCTTAAATAGCTAGAATGTTATTTATTAACTTTTAAGGAAATATTTCTCACCTTCCCTCCTTGATGTTAGCATTAAATCTGATATACATACATATGTTGTTGTTAAGTGCTGTCAAGTCGGTTCTGACACATAGGGACCCTGTGTAGGGTTTCCAAGGAGCGACTGATGAGCTTTAACCACTGACCTTATAGTTCAAACGGCTTTGCAGTCTGGTGCATTAACCCACAGTGCTGCACCAGGACTCCATACATATATATGTATATATAATTCACATACACAAAAAACATTGGCAGATGTGTGCCCTTTCTACGTACTGTTGCAACCCTTTTAAAAATATTTTTAGCAAAATTTTACATGTGTATGATACTAATGTTTGATTATGATTTCTGCATTCCACTGAGTCACGGCTCTTTGGAATGAGCACAATATGGGCCTTTTCCAATCGGTTGGCCTTACAAACTTATTGGCATTATTCAGTGAGCCCCTCATCAGATTTTTGGAAGATTTCAATCTGTATTCTATCAATTCTTCGAGACTTGTCTTTTTCCAGTCCCTTCAGTGTAGCTTGGACTTCTTCCTTTACCATCACTAGTTTTGATCATAGACTACCTCTTGAAATGATTGAACGTCTACCATTTATTTTTTGACAATGACCCTGTGCATTCCTTCTATCTTCTTTTGATGTGTTCGGCATCATTCAATATTTTGCACATAGAATCCTTCATTATTGCAAGTTGAGGCTTGTATTTTTTCTCCAGTTCTTTCAGACTGAAAAATGCTGATGTTTTTCCCTTTTGGTTTTTTACTTCTAGGTCTTTGTGCATTTCAGTATAGTATTTGACTTTGTCTTCTCTAGCTGCCCTTTGAAATCTTCTGTTCAGCTCTTTTATGTCCTCATTTCTTCCTACTGCTTTAACTTCTGTATGCTCAAGAGAAAATTTCAGAATCTCTTCTGACAGTCATTCTGGTCTTTTATTTCTTTCCTGTCTTTTCAATTGCATTTTTCTTTCTTCCTGTATGATGTTCTTGATGTTGTTCCACAATTCTTCTTGTCTTGGGTTATTAGTGTCTAATGCATTAAATCTGTTGTTGAGATGGTTTTTAAATTCAGGTGGGATCTACTTAATGTTGGAGTCCTGGTGTCATGCTATGGGTCAATGTGCTGGACTGCCAAGTCACTTTGAACCACAAGGCCGGTAGTTCAAGCTCACCAACTGCTCCTCAGAAATCCTATACAGGATTGCTATGTGTCGAAACTGATTCGATGGCACTTAACAACAACAACATACTCAATGTATTTTAGCTCTAATAAAGTTTTCATTTTCTTCAGATTCTGTCTAAACTTGAATATGTGCAACTGATAATCTGTTTCACAGTCTACCCCTGGTTTTGTTCTGTCTGGTGATAATGAGCTTCTCCATCATCTCCTCAAAATGGATGTAGTCAATTTGATTCCCGTGTACTCCATCTTATGAAGCTCACATGCATAGTTGCGCTTTATGTTGTTGAAAAAATATTTACAATGAAGTCATTGGTCTTGTAAAATTCTATCATCTGATATCCAGCATCATTTCTATTGCCAAGGCCATATATTCCAACTACTGATTCTTTTTCTTTGTTTCCAACCTAGGTGTTTCAATCATCAGTAATTATTATTGCACATTGTTTTCATGTTTGATTGATTTCAGGTAGCAAAATTTGATAGAATTAGTCAATTTAGTCACTGATTTTAGTGGTTGGTGCATAAATTTGAATAGTAGTGGTATTAACAAGTTTTCCCTGTAGAGGGTGTAGATATTATCCTGTCACAGACAGCATTGTATTTCAAGACAGTTCCTGAAATGTTTTTATTTTCTGTTTTTTTTTTTTTTTACAGTGATTGTGAATGATTGTAATGCTATTCTTCTTCAATGTTATGTTCCTGGCATAGTTCGCCTCTGATTGACTAACTGAAAGTGGCCAATACCAATCCATTTCATCTCATTAATGCCTAGGATATTGTTATTTTGCATTCCATTTCATTTGACAACTTTCAATTTTACTAGATTCATACTTTTGTACAAGGAGCTCTGGTAGCGTTGTGGTTATGAATTGGGCTGTGAGCCACAAGGTCATCAGTTCGAAACTACCAGCTGCTCCGCGGGAGAAAGATGAGGCTTTTTCTGCTCCCGTAAAGATTTACAGCCTCGGAAACCCTGTACAGAGTCGCTATGGGTCGGAACCGACTCGACGGCACTTAGCAACAACAACAATACTTTGTACATGCCATTTCAATTGTTAATGGATGTTTTCAACCCTCTCTTGTCATTTTGAGCTGAGTCTCATCAGCAAACGTATGTCCTGGAAGCTTTGCTCCATTCATATCATTTAGGTCAACTCAGGTTTGTATACTTAAACCATATTTACTTGATGTGTATGCTGAGAAAATAATCAGAGAAGCTGGACTATATGAAAAAGAACATTCAGATTGGAGGACGGCTGCTTAACAATCTAGGACATGCAGATTAAACAACCTTGCTTCCTGAAAGCAAAGAGTACATGAAGTACTTATTGCTGAAAATCAAAGACGATAGCCTTTAGTGAGGATTACAACTCTATGTAAAGAAACCAAAAATCCTCACAAACATACCAATAAACAATCTCATGGTAAACATAGACTAGATTGAAGTTTTCAAGGATTTAAGTTTACTTGGATACACAATGTTCATGCAAGAAACAGTCAAAAAATCAGACAATATATTGGGCAAATCTACCGATAAAGTCCTCTTTAACGTGTAAAAGAGCAAAGATGTCACTTTGAGGACTAAGGTGTATTTGACCTAAGTCATGGTATTTTCAATAACCTCATATGCCTGTGAAAGTTGAACAAGGAATAAGAGAGACTAAAGAAAAAATGATGCATTTAAATTATGGTGTTTCATTGAATATTGAAAGTAACATGGATTGTCAAAAGAACAAACAAATCTGTTTTGGAAGAAGTACAACCAGAATACTCCTTAGAAGCAAGATGGTGAGATTTCATCTTATATCTTTGTACATGCTCTCAGGAGTGACCAGTCTATGGAAAAGGACATCATGCTTGATAAAGTAGAGGGCCAACCAAAAAAGACAAAGAACTCCAATGAAATAGAATGATACAGTGGCAGCAACAATAGACTCAAATTTAACAAGATTGGGATGATGCTACATGACTGAACAGTGAATTGTTCTATTGTCCATGAGATCTCTGAGTCAGAACTGACTTGTTCCCACCTAACAACAGCTATAACAATCTCTACAACTATAACATAGATCAATTTTCTGTCATAAGAATATTGAAACTTCCAATATAAGAACGTGCTATATGTCTAGGTGTATTTAGGTCTTCTTTAGTAATGTTTTGCATTTGTTAATCAAAAGTTCTACCATGTCTTTGTCAAGGTTATTCCTTAATGTTTTAAGTATATTGATGATATTCTAAATGGAATAGTTCCTCCCCACACATACACACAACGGTTCATAACTAATCTGTAACTTATAGTATTCAACACACCATATTTTATTTTATACATAATCTTCCAGTTTTTGTGGGGTGAGGGCATGATTATATGTGCAGGATAATGCACTGAACCTCAAGGTCAATATGCACTGCAAGATTGTGGTTCAAATTCACCAGCGACTCTTCAGAAACCTTATATAGGGTCACTGTGTGTTGGAACTGACTCAACAGGACTTAATAACAACAGCCTAGAGAAGAAGATCATGTATGGTCATCACCATAATTTTCCAATTAAACTGATCTAAAAGTTATATTACAATGTTGTTTGAGGTAATTTTTGTCTCTCATTTTCAGTACTGTGATTAAGTTTAATTTGCATATTAATTCCATTGACTATTTTAGTTACTTTTAGAAAGCTAATTTCAATAAATTTATAATAATAATGTATGCCTGAGCATCACCTTCAAGTAAGACCATTCACATGTCTCATATATTTATTTAGAATGATTTGGGTAATTGGTGAATCCTGAGCTTTTATTTTATTTTATTTTGATAAGGATGGTGACTTTAAAACACAGATGATACCAAGTACCCTTTGGCTATCTCATTTGTACTAAAAGCTGCAAATAATATCTTGGCAACCAGTAAGAGCACAACAACAAAATTATCTTTCCTACAGGATTTATTTCCCCTATGTGCATACTCGCTAACTGTATGCTGGTGAATACAGGTATTAATTGCTTCTTTGCCCTAGTGACCTTAGCCAAGTAAACATACTATATATACCTTTAGTGATTTCCTTGCTCATTAATTTATTAAAAGAAAAAACCAAAAATCAGACTCCACTCTTTTTAGGAGCATAGGCATTTGTTCTTTCCTGGTGTCTGCTTTTCAATCTCCAATAAAAGACATAGACTGCTCTGTCACTAATGCCCATATTTTCTCTGCATGTGCATGTCTATAAATCTCATGGGGAGAAAACTAATCACTTAATAATTAATTATTAAATAATCAATGAAAACATTGATAAGATTAGTGAGAGATGAATACAATTTTGATTTAGTGTTTTTATAGACTCATATTTCACATCTTTAAATTGATTAAATCAAATTTTGTACAGTGATCCAAAATTGCCATAAGGAAGAAATATTATCTTGAAAAAAGTGTTATTTGTACATAATCATAACATTATAAGTAATTCTCTACTCTTTTAAGAGATGTAGGCATGCTATTTTATAGAAAAATAATCATAATTAAATTACATTTTCAGGAATGGTAAATTAATTTCTTAAAAATGTTATTGAGAAACTTTTCAAAGGCCAATGTTCATTAATTAGCATAACTTATTTTAGAGTGGCCTAACGTGCTTTCATTTTCTCTTTATTCTACATTGTAGTGTTTTCTAAGAAATTATTTTTTGTCAATGAGAAACTGAGAAATGGAACCTTCTGGCAAAGCTACATCTGTGACATAATATCTATGAGTTCCTTGCCTTGGTTCAGAAGAAAAAAATAAGGTAAATTGATTTCATGATATATAGTTTACCATGGTGTACTCAATAGTAAGAACAATAGAATGACACCAGTTTTACATTCATGTTTTATTTTTGGAATTAACTAAGTGTAGACAAAATGTGAGACTGGAGATAAAATATGAACTGTGTGTATATGTTTGTGTGACTTTGAACTGTCATATTAAAGATGATAATAGATATTTTTATGCAGATGAGATTAACACAATAGAACTTACAAAAAAAAAAAAGGATATCAGAAGGGTGAGAACTGGAAGGCATTCGTGTTTAAGTAAATAAAAAAATAAATAGGGATAGTGAATTGAGTTTTGGAAAATGTAAGTAAGCAATCATCCCATATTTCAATACATTTTCTTTTTTATATTCAGAACTTGGTTGAGGAGTCTTGTAAATTAACTGATTGCTCCTTCTTTCAAGATGCTTACAATATACATGGCAAAGTTAACAGGAATATTTTAAATATTGAATATGGAAGTTATTGTATGATAAACATACTACACAGAAGCTCACAGAGAAAGGCATGTATGAAAACCACTTTTACCTAAATCTTTATGAACTTAGATGATACTACAGGTTGTAACTTTGAGAAGGTTTGCATTTCAAAGTGACACATTGATTAGGATATGAATTAGAATTGTGTATTATTGAAATGTGTTACATTTCAATGAATTATATTCCATGTATTTGATTCAAAAGATTTGAATCAAAGTGATGAGAGTGAGACAGGGCTAGTTAACAAAGTTATTGTTATTATGTGCTGTTGAATTGGTTCCAACTCATAGCAATCCTGTATGATAGGAGAGGTAAAAGGTGAGGTTGAATATGAAGCTGAATTTTCAATCAAGATCCATGAACAACAGGAGGCTTTACTATCTATGATCTATCTATCTATCTATCATCTATATTTATTGTGATGGGAACCCATCACTACAGGTTGTGGCCTCACAGAATATATTAGCAGTGTCAAAACATGTGCAACATATAGAGATGTAGACATGATGTTATCAGAAAGTAGTTGATTGATGACATGTAACATGAAAAATTGAGCATTCTTGCCAGAAAAAAAACAGAAAATAAGTATCAAAAACTGAAAATGACCCCAAGGGAGAGGAAGATGAAGACTGAAATTTGATATGCCAAAGATAAAAGTTGTTATAGTTGATGATGAGTAAAAGTGCTTAGAATTTCATAATGGATAATTTAAAGAACAAATGTGTGGTGACTAACATAGTTCATTGGTTAGAGTAATGAGGCAAAATGTAAATAATACAAGTTCATTTGATTTACCATCCAGAGGTGTTTGCAAGCTTTATGAGTTTCAGGACACCAAGAGGAAAGACAATATACTTAGGATATTGAGTAGAATAAAAACATAAAATAAACTGTAGGCAAAATGTATTGATGGAATAATGCACTAATTAGGGACTACGTCCAACAGTAAAATCAGAAATTTCACCCTTTTGATTACATGTACACAGTGAAACCATGTAACTTTTCAGTCTCATTTGGAATGGGAGCCCAAGAAGTACAGAGAAGAGTGAGGGCAAATGAAGTCTACGAGCATTGTTAATTTTCAAATAAGAAAGATGTTTGGAAGAAATGGATGAGAAGTGGTGATTATACATATTGTTGATGTATATAAAATAAATGAAAGAGAAAAATAGTAGGGAAGGCAGTATCTTGATAATATAGGATGTGAATATAAGAACAGGATGAAAGTTAAAGTTTTGTAATATTTATTTACAGCTCAAGGATTAAAAAAAAAAGAAACTCAGGAATATGTTCTCATTGCCTCTTCAGTGGACATCCAAGAAAGATGTTGGAACTATAGATTTCTATTTACATCAAATATCTACTTAGGAAACATGTTTATCTCTTGGTAACAAGGCAATAAAAGGTAATGGTAAACTCAAACATCAGCTTTTTCAATGGATTTGTCCTGTTGGGCTTCTCTGGTCATCCTTTGCTAGAGATGATCCTCTTTGTTATCATTGTGATTTTCTACTTGCTGACTTTACTTGGCAATATGGCCATCATTATTTTAGCTTCTCTGGATTCCAGACTCCACACTCCTATGTACTTCTTCCTTAGTCATTTGTCTTTCATGGACCTCTGCTACACCACAAGTACAGTTCCCCAGCTGTTGTTCAATTTGAAGGGCCCAGTGAAGAAGATCACTTATGTTGGTTGTGTTGGTCAACTCTATGTGGCCTTGGCAATGGGCTCCACAGAATGCATCCTCCTTGCAGTTATGGCTATTGACCGCTATGCTGCTATATGCAAGCCTCTGCACTATGCCATTATCATGCATCCACGCTTCTGTTTGCAATTAGCAGCCATGACCTGGCTGACTGGTTTGACTAATTCTTTAGTGCAAACTGTGCTCATCACTCAGGTTCCCCTGTGTGGACAGAATATCATAGACCATGTATTCTGTGAAGTGCCAGTTCTCCTCAAACTGTCCTGTGTAGATACCACCGCCAATCAGATGGAGCTCTTCCTGGTCAGTGCATTTTTACTCCTGGTGCCCCTGTCTCTCATTCTTATTTCCTATGGCTTCATTGCACATGCTGTGTGGAAGATCAGTGCATCTGAAGGACGCCAGAAAGCTCTGGGGACTTGCACTTCCCACTTGGTGGTGGTGTTCCTTTTCTACGGCACTGCTACTGCCATGTATCTGAAACCCACTCCTACCACTTCCCAGAACCAGGACAAGTTCATGGCTTTATTCTATGGTGTTGTCACTCCAACTCTAAATCCTTTCATCTACACACTACGAAATAAAGATATGAAAGGTGCACTGAGGAAGATGAAGGGAAAGAGTAAAGAAAAAGGCTAATAGAGAAGGGCTTAATGAAGGAGGGTACATTATAAGATATTTTAAATTCTGAAAAATGGTAATGTCTCTCTCTTTTTTTTTTTTTCTAAATAGCCTAAGAAGGGACTTCAAAAAGTTCACAGGAGAGCTTTTAAATCTTTTAAATGAACTTTTTGAAGTACTATGTGTATGTATATACATATATCCATATATATATATATACATTGTAAGGAGCTCTGGTAGCATAGTGGTTAGGAATCAGGCAGTGAGCCTCAGGGTCAGCAGTTCGAAACTACCAGAGGTTCTGTGGGGGAAAGAAGGCTTTCTGCTCCCGTAAAGATTTACAGACTTGGAAACCCTGTACAGGGTTGCTATGAGTCGGAACTGACTCCACGGCATATAACAACAACAACAATATTTACATTGTATAAAGTAAAATTTAAGAAGGTTTATGTGTATGTATATTTGTTGTTGTTAAGTGCCATTGAGTTGGTTTAGCCTCATAATTACCCTGTGTGGGGTTTCTGAGTGACTGGTAAATTCAAACTTTTGACTTTCTTTGTGGTTCAAACTGACCTGTGGTCCTACAGCACTACACCAGGACTCTATATATCAATATATATATATATGTTGTTAAGGAGCTCTGGTAGCATAGTGGTCACGAATCGGGCTGTGAACCTCAAGGTCAGCAGTTCGAAACTACCAAATGTTCCGTGGGAGAAAGATGAGGCTTTCTGTTCCCATAAAGATTTACAGCCTCAGAAACCCTGTACAGGCTCACTATGAGTTGGAACCAACTCCACAGCACATAATAACATATGTTGTTAGGTGCTACTAAGTCAGTCCCAAAGAACAACAGAATGAAGCATTGCTTGGTCTGCACCATTCTCACAATTGTTGTTATGTTTGAGCCCATTTTTGCACCCACTGTATCAATCTATTTCATTGGGCATCTTTCTTTTATTCACTGATCCTCTACTTTATCAAGCATGATATTTTTTTCCAGGAACTGGTTCCTCCTCACAACTGTCATTGTTATGTCAAATCTACAAGGACAAGAAAAATGAGATAAGCTAAAGATACTATCTTGGCTCTGCCTCTAGCCATTTATATGGTTGTGGGTGACTCATTTATTTTCTCTCATCATCACTACCAATATATTCTATAGATGTGCTTATCATCTTATCATATTTGAGAGGCTATTAGAAAGTGCTATGTACTCATCAAAAATAAAATTTAAGACGGTCATGTACAATTGATTTTCTTTCTTAATATGGGGGAGAGGGGTAACATGGGGACTCCATGGCACAGCAGTGCGAATCACAAGATCACGTTCAAGCCTACAAGCTGTTCCACAGGAGAAATATGAGGCTTTCTGCTCCTGCAAAGATTTAAAGCCTCAGAAATACTATATAGGAACATTTTGAGTCTTAAAAGACTCAAAGACACTTACCACCACTACCAAAAACTACAACCCACCCCCAAAGAATTCTATGTGTCAAAATGGCAAAATGTGTTTAAACATGTCTGAGTCATCAGTGGTGACTGTAGTCAATTTTTCTCAGTAATAAGTTTCATTAGGATACCTCCAATAAAATTGGCATCATCAAATAATTTATATTGTGTTCCTCTTATATGTTTTTTTAGTTTGGGGAACAAAAAGAAGTCTGAAGTCACACTGTCATGAATATAAGGTGGATAGGGTAAAGGTTACTAACAAAAATCTCATAGGATAACCCTTGCTACACTGGAAAAATGAGCAGGTATATTGTTGCGGTGTGAGGAGGAGGGGGGTGTTCCTCTGCACAACCTTTTTTTTCACCAATATAATTTTTAATTTTAAGTTTCTTAAAACTTTTTCATAATAAACTCCTGTGATTGTCATGTGTCTTTTGAGAAAATTTATCAAGATTACTCCGTAGAATTCTAACAATTAGTTGTCATAACCAGTGAGTTGAACTATGTGTCTTAAATTTAACTGGCCCAGCAGATTGTTGTGGAAGTCAATGTTTTGATTAGACTTTTTTATTTTGAAACTAAGACAGTGTATTACTGAGCAAACTTTTCTGCAGCCACCCACTGATGGCTTGCTGTTGTTGCTGTTGTTAGATGCCATCAAGTTGATACCTACTCATAGTGAACTTATGCACAGAGGAACGAAACACTGCCCAATCCTATGCCAACCTCACTACTGTTGCCACGCTGAGTCCATTGATGCTGCTGCCACTTGGTTTATCCATCTCCTTGAGGGTCTTCCTCTTTTTTGCTGACCCTCCACTTTACCAAACATGATATCCTTTTCCAGCGACTACTCACTCCTGACAATATGTCTGAAGTATGAGAAATGAAGTTTGGCCATATTGGCCTCCAAGGAGCACTCTAGCTTCACTTCTTCCAAATGGTTCTTTTGGCAACCCATGGCACTTTTAATATTCTTCTCCAACACCATAACTCAAAGGCATCAATTCTTTTATGGTCTTCCTTATTCACTGTCCAGCTTTCCCATGCATATGAGGCTATGAAAAATACCATGGCTTGGGTCAAGTGC
>NW_006408870.1:1139498-1148181 GCF_000296735.1 Chrysochloris asiatica | reverse complement strand
GCCACCACAGTAAGACAAACTGACAGATGAGTACTGGTGGCTTAGAAATGTTTTAACACATTTTGTATAGTATAAACCCATTAATGTTTGTGATACTTTCTTATTTACCCTCATATAAAAATCTCCATTAAATAATTTTTCATAATTGTTATTGTTGCTGGGTGCCATGGAGTTTATTCCAATTCATAGTGAACAAAATACAGCAGAAGAAAATGCTGCCTGGTCCTCACAATTGTTACTATGTTTAAGTCCATTTCTACTATTGCTTATCAATCCATCTTGATGGGGGGGGGGGGGCTCTTCCTCCTTTGCATTGACTCTCAATTTTAATAGTTGTTAATTTCCATCATGTTGACCCCAGACCCATGGAGACCCCATGCACAACAGACCAAAATGCTGCCTGGTCTTGTACCATCCCGATGGATGTTTGGGGACTGACTATTGTCATCCATAGGGTTTTCATTGAAAGATTTTTGGAAGTTAGTCATTATGACTTTCTTCCTAGTCCATTTTAGTCTGGATTATGTGTTTAGATTAAAATTTTTCTATTATGTAGGTATAAAAATAGGTTTCTAGTATATTGCTTTTACCAGATGAAAGAAAATCTCTTGCATTTCTGATTTTATGTGATGGCAAAATCACAATTATTCATTGAATTGTATCTAAGAATTATTCTGAATTTCTTTAAATAATTATGTGGTACATTTATTTTTATGATGCAAACCTTCATTGACATAAAGGTGGTGGCTGTACATAGGGTCCATTGGCTTGAATTTAATCCAGGTCTTCAGCAGAGAAAGTGAGAATGCTGTTGTTTTTTATTAGTAGTCATTTGAATTTGTTAGAATAATTTCATAACAGAGGGATTTAAGTTTATTAATAAATTAATACTTCATTTGGATGCATATGATTATTATACTGTTTTTTCTTGGGGTAAGCTCTTAATTTGCCTTCCTACTATTTTGTTGATTTTGGTTTTGATATTCAGGTTAGGAAGCACAGAATTGAACAATATAATTATTCCTTTGCCAAAACAATTTTTAACATGTAAAATAAACTAGAATTCACAACTTCTGTGATGTAACAAATGGTTATTCAATATATTTATTATGCAACATGATGCCAAATCTACTCAAAATCTTGAGTTTTATTTGTGTGTTTTCCTAATCACACTAATGAAGTTTGAAAATAGAGTTCTTGGTCTTGTCTTTTAAATTCAATGAATATCTTTTACTTAAAGAAAACCTAACTTAAAATGGAGAGTTCCTTCTTTCAGATTTTCCTCTGTAAGGGTGTAGAAAGGAAATTGGCCATACTACTGAGTTGGGAAGTCAGTTTCCTCATCCATAAAGAACAAGACAAAGTTAATATGAATTATATTTCCACAGCATGGTACGTTTAGTACCACTCATATGTCAGTAGTCCCTATACTTTTATTGGAGGAATATATATAATTTTACTACCAAATATTAAGTTCTTAAAATGAGACATATTATATTATGTCCCTGAAAATTATATAACAGACCTTGGAAAAATTAATAAACATATAAATGTTGAAATTCCCCTCATTTCATAGTCAACGGCAGATAGAAATGTATGTAATACTTTATCCTTGTTTTCTCTCATTTTCCATATTAAATCAATGATTAAATCAAATGGATGATCCTCCCTGTTGTTGTTGTTGTTAGGTGCCATCATAGTGACCCCATGCACAACAGAATGAAACACTTCCCAATCATGTGCCAACCTCACAATTGTTGCTACCTTTGAGCCAAATGATGCTGCCACTGTGCCAATTCATCTCACTGGGGGTCTTCTTCTATTTCTCCAACCCTCCACTTTACCAAACATGATATCCTTCTTCAGAGACTGGTTCCTCCTGACAATGTGTCCAAAGTATGAAAGACACAGTTTTGCCATCCTGGCTTCCAAGTAACATTCTGGCTGTATTTTTTCCAACACAGATCTATTTGTTCTTTTGGCAGTCCGTGGTACTTTCAATATTCTCCTCCAACACCATAACTCAAATCCATCATTTTTTCTATGGTCTTCCTTATTCACTATCCAACTGTGGCATGCATATGAGGTGATTGAAAGTACCATGGCTTGAGTCAGGTGCACCTTAGTCCTCAAGCTGACATCTTTGCTCTTCAACACTTTGAAAAGGTCTTGTGCAGCAGATTTGCCTAATGTAATATGTCATTTGATTTCCTGACTGCTGTTTCCATGAGTGTTGATGGTTGATCCAAGAAAATGAAGTCATCAACAACTTCAAACTTTTCTCTACTTATCATAATGTTATTTATTATTTCAATGGTGAAGATTTTAGTTTCCTTTAACCTGAGGTGCAACCCATTCCAAAAGCTCTCATCTTTGATCTTTATCAATAAGCATTTTAAGTCCTCTTGGTTTTCAGCAAGCAAGGTTGTATCATCTGCGTATTGCAGGTTGTTAATGAGTCTTCCACCAATCCTGATGCCACATTTTTCTTCATATAATCCCGCTTCTCAGATTATTTGTTCAGCATACAGATTAAATAAATATAGAGAAAGAATATAACCCTAATGAACACTGTTTCTAATTTTAAACCAATTGATGTTCCTTTGTTCTGTTCTAACAACTGCCTCTTAGTCTATGTACACGTTCCTCATGAGTACAATTAAGTGGTCCAGAATACTCATACTTCACAATGTTGTCAGGTTGTCATGATCCACACAATCGAAAGCCTTTGCATAGACAATAAAGCACAAGTAAACATCTTTTTGGTATTCTCTGCTTTCAGTCAAGATTCATCTGACATCAGTAATGATATCTCTCGTTCTATGTCCTCTTCTGAAACTGATTTGAACCTCTGAAAATTCTCTGTTAATGTATGGTTGCAGCCATTTATGTATTACATTATGTATTACTCGCATGGGATATCAGTGATATTGTCCTATGATTTCTGCATTCTGTTGAGTCACCTCTCTTTGGAATGGGCACAAATATTGATCTCTTCTTTCAGTTGACCAACTAGTTGTCTTCCAAAATTTTTGGCCTAGATTGGCATAGATGAGTGAGTGTGTCAAGTGCTGTCTCACTTTCTTGAAATATTTCAATTTGTATTCCAATGATTCCTGGTGTTTTTTTTTTTTTTTTTTTAAGTTTGTATTGTGAATTGAGTGATAGTTTACACGGAAGAACATCACCTTTACATTCATCCTATCATATTTCATTTCGTTGCAATCATTACAATCCCCTCCATGCATCACCAAACAACCAAAGGGTACACCTCACAAGCCTGCCACCTCCCCTCCCGTCAGCACACAGTACCTCTCCCTCCCTGAGTCGAGTCCCCTGCTGACTCCATCTCTGGCATCACTGCTCTCTGGATAGGGTCCCTCATGCTACTCTTCTCACATGATGGTCCCAGGGTCCTCTGCTCCTGGACTGCAAAATCAACCACTCCCCTCTTTTTGCTATAAAATGTCTACCTTTACATTTGCAACATTCACAGTCAGTCCTGATAGCAATTATTCACTATTGAACCACAAAATTCTTATCCCCATCTCCTTTCACCAGCCCTTTCCAGGCAGGTTGGAAACCACTCATTGGAGATTCTACCTTGCCCTGTATCCTTTGAAACTAGGCTCCCTCTTGAGAGCTTGTAAGGCAGTTGCTTCGTGCCTTGGTAGTTCCCCACCCCCACACCCATTTTGGAAATACAATGTCTAAGATGCCCATCCAAGTCAACCCTCTTTATAGAGGGGGTGAGAATGATCCTCGCTGTAAAGACTGCTACTTCTTTTGAGGTACCACATCCATAAGTATAGGTCAAGTTCATCAAACTGTAGTGGATCACACTTTTTTCTTCTTTCTTCCTCTGGTCAAGTTCTGATCACCCAGCCATTGAAGCCAGATCAAGTGGGGTAGTAATTGTAAGTATGGATGTTCTTGTCCATCTTCCCTCACATCGTATCAGCTTGACACTTCACTCTCCACTAGAGTCCTCTGAGGCCATGTCCCTGTCTCTGTGCTTGGGAGTCCCCAGGTCTTGCCATACTGCTGGCCAACCAGGTCTCAACCTAGGTTTACAGGGATCTATTGAATGTGGTAGGGATTAGCTCACAACTTCATTGTTGTTTTTTCCCTCACTTCCCCTTATCAGAGACCAATGTGGTCACTAGCAAGACCACATGCCTGCCTGTGTATTCCTCTTGAGTCTTAGTCTTGGAAGGGGGTTTGCCCTGAGGGGACCAACCACTTGCCTTAATGACTCCTAGGCAAACAACTTGATTGTTCTTATAGTAGTCAATCAGACTGTCATTATTGTTTTTTATTTCTCCTGCTGGTCTTTCTTTCAAGAAGTATCTTTTGTTCTTTTACCTGCTCCAGGCTGATATGCTTGTCCTTTCAAGTGGAAATTTCTGACTCAGGAGATTCTGGGTGGGAATCAGGATTCCACCTATGGTCTAATGCAATGCAAAGGCTCTGCAGGAAGCCTCCTTCACTGGGCAAGTTCTAGCTCCATTTTAGGAATTCCAATCAGTTATACGTTGAAGACAGACTTACAAGCTTTCAATGGTGATGCTTTTTGGCTATTCCTTTCTCTCCCCCTCCAGTGTCTATTTTACAATAGTAGGGAAGGGAAACCAAGACCAAAAGTCAGTCAAGCATCTTAACATTATTTATCCTCTTTTAACCATTCAAACCATGCCTCAATACCTGTATCCCAGAGCCCTGATGTTCCAAGGTTTTACATACATCATTATTTATCTCTGTCCCACTTAGCCCATGCAAACTTGCCTAACTGTTCTGCCATCAGCTTTGTTCTTCCATCCCCTCCCCCTTCTCTATGTTACCCCTCCCTCAGCACCCAAACTATCCTGTATCTGTTCCTTATCCTGTGTTCCACTTTCCTCTCACTCCCCTTTCCCCACACCATACACCCCAGTAATCAGCAAAGCATTTCCCACCTTTTAGTGTGTGTACTTTTTTCTTAAGCTTTTATAATAATGATCCTATGTAATATTTCTCCTTTTGTGACTGACTAATTTCACTCAGCATACTGTCCTCAAGGTTCATCCATGTTATGAGGTGGCTTGCAGCTTCCTTGTTATTCTTCAAGGTAGCATAATATTCCATTGTGTGTATGTACTACAGTTTGTTTATCCACTCTTCAGTTGATGGGCACTTAGGCTGTCTCCATCTTTTTGCCATTTGACCACTTGCCTTGGTGGCTCCCTGGGAAACAACTTGATTGAACTGCTTTTATTATTTTTTTGCTTGTCTTTCTTTCATGAAGTATCTTCTGTTCTTCTAGCTACTCTAGACTGGTCTGTTTGTCCCACCTCAGAAGATTCTGGATGGGGATCAGGATTCCACCTATGGTCTTGTTGTTTGCTGCTTTCTTGAACACTCATTTGATGAATGTTAGTTGTCAGTCTCTGTGACTCTGCTAAGTTAAATATTACATCTCCAGTCATATTTTTTTGATGTTTTTTTTTTTGGGGGGGAGCGTTATTTGTAATATGGTGTGTTGGTGGATAAGCAGTGGACTGCTAATAAAAAGGCTGGTAGTTTAAACACATGAGATTCTCCTTGGAAATGTTATACAAAGTCTGTAGGAGTCAGAATTGACTCAAAGGCACTTAACAGCAACAACAATTTGCACTGTAACATCTGTCTGCAATGTAGTCTTAATCTTTGTAATTCCCAACAAATGACTTTATTTGTGATCGGTATGAGTAGCGTAGTGGTTACGAATCAGACTGTGAGCCACAAGGTCAGCAGTTCAAAATTACCAACTGTTCTTCGGGAGAAATATGAGGCTTTCTGCTCTCATAAAGATTTACAGCCTTGGAAACCCTGTACAGGGTCGCTATGAGTCAGAACCGACTCCATGACACATAACAACAACAACAAATGAGTACCAGAAAGTGAGAGAAGATGATGATTAGATGATATGATTCAATTGTGATGGTTACTAGAGTTAATTATGATTGTAAAAACTTGGAATTCTAAAGTCAGTTCAAAATGAGCCATCTCAGAAGTAGGAGGGATTTCACTACCATCAAAGAACTAGGAATAGAATGCATGCTTTGGACCCATAGATTTTACATTAAAACTCCTCAAACAAGGGGAATAAAACTGTGACACCAAAGTAATGGCAGAAGAGCAGCAGAGGAATGGCACCAGCAAAACCAAGAACCAGGGAACAGGACAAACTGGTGTGCTTTCCAACCCATGGAGCAAGTAAAAACTGGTGACTTTGGGCAGGAAAGTTTTTGCAGAGTGGGTTGTTTCCAGGCACTTATTTGGGGAAGCTAGGTTTGCTGACCCAGGGAATGAGAACTGAGTGGCTTCAGGCTGAGGCCTATAATAGACTAGTGTGCCCTGTGAACATTTATACATAGTCCTAAAAAAATGTTTGTATCATTGCTATACTAGGGAAGAGACCAGTCCAAGGGCTGAGGGCCAGAGAGATGCCTGCCCATAGGCACGGCAAAGGAGAGGCTATCATGAGTGAAATAATTGTGTCTTGACCATGAATTATAACTTTTCAACATCTTGATGAACCCCATAGCTGGGAATATGGTGTCTAAGTTTTGTGTGGCCATTGCAACAAATTATTGAACCCAACTGAGGAGTAGAGAATGCTGTGGGAGGGATGATTATTGTCATTTCACTCTGAAGCTGGATATGTCATTAATACATGCTGTATATATGTTATCTAAGGAGCTCTGGTAGCGTAGTGGTTACGAATTGGGCTGCGAACCGCAAGGTCAGCAGTTTGAAACTACCAGTGGTTCTGAGGGAGAAAGATGAGGCTTTCTGCTCCCAAAAAAGATTTACAGCCTTGGAAACCTTGTATAGGGTCGCTATGAGTTGGAACCGACTCCACAGCACATAACAACAACAGCAGCAGCAACAACAACAACCTGATGGAGCAGATTCTTCACCTCAACAGCAGAAAGTTCGCAAGATGGGAGAGGGCCACACATGTGCTTCTGGTTCTGCAGTTCCCACCTTTCCTTTGTACCTCTCAGACAATTCATCCACAAGTCTTGCCAGATTTTTGAGAACAGTAACTATGATTTGATTTAATCATAGTTTAAAATAAAACTTTTACACAAATGACTTGTAGTTTCACATTTCACCCCAGGCTATTTCTCTCCATATTCACATATTCAGCTACAAATTTGCATCTCTGCCTGAGTGTATTAAAGAGATCTCAATATCAGCACTTAAGAACAAAAATCACAAGCTTCTTCTGGTTCTTTCACACTAGTCCTCTCATCAGAAAATTGAACACACAGTTTTTAATTCCTTCTTTATCCAAAAACCAGTGTATTTTATCTTCTAATTGTGTCTCCAGGCTAGTCACTTCTTTGCACTTGTCATGTATGCAGCTGAAATGGTCTCCATATTGTTGGTGTTAAGTGCCATTGAATTGATTCCGACTCATAGCGACCCTGTATAGAGTTTCCAAGAGCAGATGGTGAGCTTGAACCACCAACCCTGCAGTTCAAATGACTTTGCAGTCTGACATATTAGCCCTCAGAGCCACACCAGGTCCCTATATTAGGTACAAATATTTGTTGAATGTATGAATCACCTCTGCCATTATGGTGTTTACCCTTTCATGCATTCTAGGTGTCTTAGAAGAAGTCCAGCTAGTATGTTCCTTAGAATTAAGGATGGTGAGACTCTGTCTCTGGTACTTTGGACATATTGTCATGAGGGATCAGTTCCTGGAAAAGGACATCATACTTGATAAAGTGGAGAGTTGACAAAAAAGATGAAGACCCCCAATAAGATGAACTGACACAGTAGCAACAATAATGAGTTTAAACATAATCACAATTGTGTGGATGGTGCAGGACCAGGCAATGTTTTGTTTTGTTTTGTGTAGGATTGCTATGCGATAGAACCAACTTGAAGCCACCTAAAAACAACATCAGGTACACAAAAGTATTAATGTTTCATTGAATTTGTGCTTGTGTTATCTCATTACTTTAATAAAAAAATGTTTAATTTATTCTATAGTTATCAAGGACTTAAAGACACAGATGTGAACAAAGCCATAATCAAGATTTTATAGCATTTACATGTCAGTGTTCCAATAAGTGGTCCAGTATATTAGGCTCTGGAGTACTGGTATTTCACTGTAGGATAAACACTGGCCTGCAGTTCAAACCCACTAGCCACTCCTCAGAAATCCTATACAGGTTTGCTGTGAGTTGGGACTGACTCAAAGGCACTCAAAAAGAACAAAGTACTAGGTTTACTAGAAGACTTTCACTACATGATCATGTATATATTATAAAAAAATAGAACGCAGGTGTGGAAAAAGTCCTTCATTTTTAATAAATTGTTTATAAAGCAAATTTCTCAATAAAGCCACAAGATAACTTGGTATTATATACTTTTAATTAGATATGGATATTGAATTGTTATGGTCACAAAGCCACATTATTTCAATGATAATGCCTCACCCTGAAAACAGAAGCAAGAATTTAGATTTATATTTGCTAAGTTACAAATATCTTAACACATACATAAGAATGGATAGAATGTATAGGTGAATTTAAAAAGACCTGATAGCTTGCAACAGATGTCAAGTAGTCTTTAAGTTGCAGACAGGATAGATTCTTGAAATTTATCAGCCAGAGGATATATATGCACAAAATAACAGGGCTTG
>NW_006408870.1:1138109-1139398 GCF_000296735.1 Chrysochloris asiatica | reverse complement strand
TCTTGACTGCTGCTACTGTGAGTATTGAGAGTTGGTCCAAGAAGAATGAAGTCCTTGACAACTTCAAGCTTTTCTCCATTGATAAGAATGCTGTTTATTGGTCCATTGGTGAGGATTTTTGTTTTCCTGACATTGAGATGCAACCCATACCGAAGGCTGTGCTCTTTGATCTTCATAAGTAAATGTTTCAAGTCCTCTTCACTTTCAGCAAGCAAGGCTATAACATCTGCATATAGCAGGTTGTTAACGAGTCTTCCCCAAATCCTGATACCATGTTTTTCTTCATAGAACCCAGCTTCTGAGATTATTTGGTCAGCATACAGATTGAATAAGTATAAGTAAGGTGAAAGAATACAACCCTGTCACACACCTTTCTTAATTTGAAACCATTCAGTGTTCCCATGTTCTGTTGGAAAAACTGTCTCTAGGTCCAGGTACAGATTCCTCATGAGCACAATTAAGTGTTCTGGAATACTCATACTTTGCAGTGTTGTCCATAGCTTGTCATTAACTTGTCCATAGCTTGTCACAATTGAAAGCCATTGTATAGTCAATAAAACACAGGTAAACATCTTTGTGATGTTCTCTGCTTTCAGCTAAGATTCATTGGACAACAGAAATGATATCCCTCATTCCATGGCCTCTTCTGAATCTGTCTTGAACCTCTAGAAGTTCTCTGTCAATGTATGCTTTCAGCCATTTCTGTATTGCCTTTAGTAAAACTTTACTCACAAGGGAAATCAAATAAGTTGTCTGATGATTTCCACATTCCATTGGGTTATCTCTCTTTGGAATGGGCACAATTAAGGGTCTCTTCCAATCAGTTGGCCAGATAGTTGTCTTCCATATTTCTTGGCAGAGATGAGTGAGTGCCTCCTGTGTCGCCTCACTTTCTTGAAAGATTTCAGGTTGTATTCCATCAATTTCTGGTGCCATGTTCTTTGCCAATTCCTTCAATGCACCTTGGACTTCCTCCTCCAGTATCATTGGCTCTTGATTATATGCTACCTCTTGAAATGGTTAAACATTAACCATTTCCTTTTGGTTCAGTGACTGTGTCTTCCGATTCCATCTTCTCATGATGCTTTCTTCATCATTCATTAATTTGCCCAGAGAACCTTTCAATAATGAAAGTCGTGGCTCTATTTTTTTCTTCAGTTCTCCCAGCTTGAGGAATGCTTTATCTTCTTGAGCAGATCTTTGGAATTTTCTGTTCAGTGCTTGTACTTCCTCATTTCTTCTATTTGCCACCACAGTAAGACAAACTGACAGATGAGTACTGGTGGCTT
>NW_006408870.1:1113546-1128671 GCF_000296735.1 Chrysochloris asiatica | reverse complement strand
AAAATAACAGGGCTTGGCAAAAAAAAAAAAAAAAGATCATTATCCCTTATTATGAACAAAGCAAGTTGTTGTTGTTTTTAAATGGCAATGAGTCAGTACTGACTCATAGCAACCCTGTATGGTTTTCAGAGGAGAAGCTGGTGAGTTTGAAATCCTTGACCTTGCGGTTAGCAGTCCAGTGATTACCCTACATTACCACAACAGTACTCTGTAACAGATGCAGAATTAGGAAATTGTTGATTAATCTAATTTGATAATTAAGTACAAAAATGAAAAGGGGTACATTTCTAAAATAACTAGAAAGAATCAATTAAATTTCACCTCTGTAATATAATTCACAAAAAGGAGTACACAGAGTTACTGTACCAAAAGGAAATGGTTGATGTTCAATCATTTCAAGAGGTTTCTGTGCTGTTGTTAAGTGATGTTAAGTCAGTTCTGACTCATAATGACCTGTATAGGGTTTCCAATGAATGGTTGGTGAGTTTAAATCATTGACCTTGTGGTTCAAATCCACCTTGGGGTCCAGTGCTTTGTCTCACAACACCAGACCGGGACTCCTTTTAAGAGGTTGTTGTTGTTAGGTGCCATTGAGTCGGTACTGACTCATAGTGACCCTATGCACAACAGATTGAAGCACTGCTTAATCCTGGGTCAACCTCACTATTATTGCCATGCTTGAGTCCATCAGTGCTGCCACTGGCCAGTCCATCTCGTTGGGAGTCTTCCTATTTTTTCTCTGACCCTCCACCTTACCAAACATGATATCCTTCTCCAGTGACTGGTCCTTCCTGAGAATATGTCCAAAGTATGAGAGATGAGGTTTGGCCATCCTGGCCTCCAAGGAGCCCTCTGGTTGCACTTCTTCCAACACAGATCTGTTGGGGTTTTTTTGGCAGCCCATGGCACTGTCAAAATTCTCTTCCAACACCATAACTCAAATGCATCAATTCTTCTATGGTCTTCCTTATTTACTGTCCAGTTTTTGCATGCATATGAGGTTATTACCATGGCTTGGGTCAGGTGCACCTTAGTCCTCAAGCTGACTTCTTTGCTCTTCAACACTTTACAAAGATCCTGTGCAGCAGATTTGCCTAATGCAATATGTTGTTTGATTTTTTTATTGCTGCTTCTGTGACTATTGATAGTTGAGCCTGAAAACTGCTGCAGCAGTATATTGACAGGTAACTGCCCAACATTCAAACCAAATTTAGATGGGGCCCTGGAATGAGGGATATAATTGCTAATGTTAGACAGATCTTGACGGAAAGCAGAGAATATCAGAAAGATGTTTACCTGTGATTTATTGTCTATACAAAGGTTTTAAACTGTCTAGATTATGACAAGGTATGAATAACATTATGAACAACGGCTATTACAAAATAGTTATGCTGATGAGGAACCTGTACATAGACAAAGAGACAGTCATTTGAATAGAACAAGATGACACTGAATGACTTAAAGTCAGGAAAATTGTGTGCCAGACTTGTATTCTTTCACCAAATATATTCAATCTGTATCCTGAGCAAACGATCTGAGAAACTGGATTATATCAAGAAATGTGGCATCAGAATTTGAGGATTCATTAACAGCTTGTGATATGCAGATGATGCAACCTTGCGTGCTGAAAGTGATGAGCACTTAAAATACTTGCTGATGAAAATCAAAGACCAAAGTCTTCCTTATGGATTACACTTCAGTGTAAAGAATACAAAAATCCTCACAACTGGATCAATAAATAACATCAGATAAACAGAGAAAATATCAAAGTTGTCAAAGACTTTATTTTGCTTGGATCAACAATCAACACTCATGGAAACAGCAATTAAGAAATCAAATGACCTATTGCATTAGGCAAATCTGCACAAGATCTCTTTAAAGTGTTTAAGAGTAAAGATGTCACTTTGAGGACTAATTATAATGCCTGACACAGCCATGGCATTTTCAACGATCGTCTATGTATGAGAAAGTTAAACAATGATTAAGTAAGACTGTAGAAGAATTGATGCATTTGTGTTATGGTGTTAGAGAAGAATATTGAAAGTACCATCAGCTGCCAGAAGAACAAATAGAGCTGTGTTAGAAGTACAGTGAGAATGCTCATTAGAAGCCAGGATGGCAAACCTTGTCTCTCATGATTTGGAAATTTTATCAGGAAAAGCCATTCCCTGAGATGGACATCATGCTTGGTAAAGTGCAGGATCAGCCCAAAAGAGGAAGATCCCTGAATGAGATAGATTGGGCACAGTTCAAACAGCAGTTGACTTGAGCATAACAACAGCTGTGAGGATGGTACAGGACCATGTAGTGTTTCATTTTGCTATGCATGGAGCTCTGGTAGTGTACTGGTTAGGAATCAGGCTGTGAACTGCAAGGTCAGCAGTTAGAAACTACCAGTGGTTCCACGGGAGGAAGATGAGGCTTTCTGCTCCCGTAAAGATTTACAGCCTCGGAAACCCTGTGCAGAGTCGCTATGAGTCAGAACCAACCCCACAGCACTTAACAACAGCAACAGCAAGTGTCAGTGTGAGTTAGAACTGACTCAACTGCACTTAACAACATAATAGAATAATTGTAGTACCACAGAACAAAAAGTGGCATGTTGTTGTTGTTGATGTTGGATGCCATCGAGTCAGTACCTACTCATAGCAACCCTGTGCGCAACAGAACAAAACAGGCCAACCTGATCCTAGGCCAACCTCATAATTGTAGATACGTTTGAGTCCATTGATGCTACTACTTTGCCATCTCATTTCTCTGGAGGGTCTTCTTTTTTTTTCTCCTATCTTCCACCTTACCAAACATGATATCCTTCTCCAGTGACTGGTCCCTTTTGACAATATGTCCAAAATATGAGAGACAAAGTCTGGCCATCCTGGCTTCCAAGGAGCACTCTGGCTATACTTCTTCTAATACAGATCTGTTTGTTCTTTTGGAAGTTCATGGTACTTTGAATATTCTCCTCCAACACTATAACTCAAATGTATCAATTCTTCTGTGGTCTTCTTTTAAAATGGCACACGAATAGAATTGTTAATATAAAGACTGCTGAAGATGTAAACGGAGCATTTTACTGTAATGAAAGCAGCACTTTGCAATAATGCCTGATATGCATGTCTAACTTGACTACTCAAGGACCAGCTACTTGAGAAGTTTTTCCTTGAAATTATTTTTCTGTAGACTAATAAGTGATAATATCTATCTATTTATTCATGAAAGTGCTATGATGGGAAATTTAGCAGTTAATTACTGATAGATTATTGCATGAATCTTTAAGTGACAGAAAAAATTTACAATTATAGTTATTTTTGCATTATCATGTCTCAAGATCCTCTGTTTTAAGACATTTTACTGAGTCATATATTTTCTGTAGAGAAAAGATAGTAATTATCTTATTCTTCAGGAGATACGATGATGTGTCATCAACAAACTTGATTTTTTTTTTTTTTCTTTTTTCAGCACACACCCAATACATGTACAATCACTGAGGTAAGACACTGAGTTTTCTCAACTTAAAGTTTATTTTCTTAGGGGAAGAGAGACAGGATAGAGCTCAGTTTCTCCAGACATGTTTCCAAAATAGCTTCTACACCAGTACTGAAAATCATTGAATTATTTTCCTTATTTGGAATAGGCATTTTAATGTCACACAACAGGTCACACAACAGTCTGCATGTGCCAAGTGTAATGTTTTTTTAACTGTGAAAAGATCAGGACCTTCAGAGCAGGAACTTCTAGCTAGGACTTTGATGCTTCTTACTCATAACTGTGTGTCGAATTGTACCAAGTTTCTACAAGATGATTTTGACGTCTTCTAGTTAGAGGACAAAGAATAATTGTCAACTTTCTGGGTAGACTGACTTCCAGTTTATATGAGAAATCAGTGACAGGACTCTAAAACAATCCAATGCTTGCCTCTCTGAGGACTGTTCATTTGTCTACTATTATGTCGTTTTTCAAACTATTTTGACTCTGGAAGTTTGATTAAAAAAAAAAAAGTTATTTCCTCTCAGGATTCAGGAAGCAGAAGATGCTGTGAATGTATAGAAACTAGAATACAATTTCTGTTGCATTTAATAAGTCTATAGACAGGAGTGATCAGTTGCACAGTAATGATTGTACAATGATTACACATAGAGAAAAACTATGAAATTAAAGTAAGTAAACAGGATTGAGAAGTCTGTGGATTTCAGATTAGTTCTTTAAACATGTCTCAAACTATTTCAGAAGCTTTTTTTAAAAAAATTATAAAGTAGTATTGGGTTCTCTCCCTCTCTCTCTCTTTTTTTTTTTTTTTTTTTTTTTCTATGCCTATTATCAACTTTGGGGTTCTTGTACAGCATTGAAGTATAAGCACTGGACAGTTAACCAAAAGGCTGGTGGTTCAAATCCACCAGTGACTCCTTGGAAAGCTTATATAGGGTTGCCATGTATTGGAATCAATTAGGCAGCATTAAGTAACAATAGCAGCAAATATCAACTCTACTGAATGTCAGTGAAGAATGGCTCCAAAATGATCATCCTTGAGCTTTCTGCAGAGTGGCTATGAGTCAGAATTGACTCTAGAGTAAAATTTTTTTTTGCAGTTGAACTTAGTATATTCTTCAGGAAAAAAAATATTTTAATTTTAATATTTTTCTATGTGATGAATATTCATGAAATTATCTTGCCAGGTATTAGAAAGAATCTCCCTGACTTAAAAGAGTGGATATTAAACTGGGTCAGGTATTGTCTGCTTAACTACTGCTCTTACTTATTGATTAAAAATAAATTCTGACAAATTTATTCTAAAAGAAGATTGGCATATAGCACACATCTCTGTTTACCACATTCTCTGGGCCTGTTTTCAAATGCAATTACAATCTCTTAACCTAGTCTGTAACTATGATTAGTATCATAGACAATTCTTTTTAAAAATTTGTCATCTCTTTCCATATCACAATCTTTCTTCCTATTGTGCTGCATCCTATAATATTTTATCCTAATAAAAGTCATTTAGAGTCCATTTTAAAAATTTAAAAAAATGTAGTTTTAGATGCCACATTGGTTCTATTCAAAAAGCACAGCTAATTACCTAACAATATTTGTGTCCCTTTGGACCTCAAATTATCTGTCTTTTGTTGGGATGAGAATATTGTATTTAGTATTTTTTAAATTAAACAGTTTATTTTGCATTTTACTATTTTTTTTTAAAGAAAAAAATTCGTCTATTCGAATAGACTGAAAAAAATGAACGATCCATAGCAACATAGTAGTTTATTTGCTAAAATGTATTTTAAGGACAATGGTGATGTTTGGGTTCGGCATAAATACAACTAATTTTCACATCTTGCCCTACAATAATGCAGTAAAATCATTGAGGATGTCATTTTCAAAGTGAAAAAAATATTGGCATTAAATAATAAGTAGTGTGTTTTCTTTGCTGATACATGCAGTATTCCTAATGGACACAACAAAAGGAATAAAGTGGGGTAGAGACACTGGAATTAGCACACACAGACATAGTCAAATAGTCTTAAGAGAGAAGGAAGAGCATCAGGTGAGTATGAGGAGGCACTGAGGAATATGTTTAACATAAGCAAAGGGAAATGATTTATAAATTCCTCATGGTAATAAAGCAGGAGGCAGTTTGACAGGAAAGCTTCTAGAAGCTAGAAAAAACTTCCAGGTAGATGCTTGGGCTGGAGGTACAACCAATCCATATTTATCATGAGCATTTAGTTTTCTGAGAGCAACATAGATCATCAGTGGTCTTTAAAATGGTAGGTAGTATCTTCAAGTTCCAAAGTATCTTATCCTGTGAGATGCTCAGGTTCCTGAGTTCTGAACAAACGGATAAATATCCCCATATTGGAAATAACTGTCTGTTACCAAATAAAAAATTTACTTCACACCTTTGTTTAGACCACATGTCATAATATGTGTAAAGTCTCAGAACAGGTTGTGAGAAAGTAAACAGATTTACAGGAAGCACACTCAGCTGTGTGGAGGAATGGAGAGGAAATTTACTTGGATCTTGGTGAGATATTTTACATATTACTGAAAAGTGTCCATTAGTATTGTCTATTAGGTCTCAATAAGGCACTAATTTTTTCTAATGAATATATAGAATGGTATTTTTAGATATATATTTGTCTATCAATATTTTTTAGTTTAATTAAAAACCTTATGGAGGGTGTTTTGAAGTACAAGTTTTATAATTTTATAACCAAAACTAAAATTATTAACATATTAACTACAGGCCTAAATTTATATATTTTTTCTTGTATAGAAATGTCTCTCTGAAGTAAATTCTAACAAAATACATCGGAAATACTGCCAAAATTTTTGCTGCTTTTGAATTTTGTACTATTATCTTTAATATACTATAAGGATGATGTTGTTGATACTAAATTTAGGTCTTATTTTCCATCAATACTAACAATTGCTTTTGTTGATCTTAATTTAAAATGCTAATTTAATGTTTCCAAGTTTCATCTTCTAGTATTTTTCTAATTCCTCAAAATTAATTGTTTTCTTATTTTATCTTATATAATAAGAAGGTTAAAACTGAATATTTTTATGTTTTGCTATTCAGGTTTTGTTATAATATGCTCTAATAATTTCTAATTGAAAAATTTACATCTACTTTTATCTATCTTTAGTTATTGATACCCATTTAAGAGCAATGAGTTACAGAACATAATAAGCACAATTTCTACCCTATCTGTGTTTTCATTAAGAAAATACCTGGTCAATGGCACAGACTTTATATAGCCAATATATCGGTTGTGTTATGTTATTCTGTTCATGAAATGTACCAGTAGTATGTCCTTACTGTAAGTTGTGAATATATTATTATAATATAATTTAAGAATTATAATCAATTTAAGAATTATTACTTAATCTTTCATGTTAGATTTCATAGCTTAACAAAGGTTCTAATGTCGAGAAAAATTTACTATGAGATCTTTATTTTTATTGCTTTATATTTTCATATAATCTTTCTTAATAACTTAAATTTGTTTCTGTTCATCAAGTATATGTTTCATTAAGTTCTATTTCATGCTTGTTATTTAACAAGTGACCATTATATATCAGTTTTATAGACTGTACATGGTTTTGCTTCACTGCTATCTTAAAGGTTGGTGGTATAAAGCCACCCAACTCTGCCATGGAAGAAAATGTCTCTAATCTGCTCCAAAGACTACAACCAAGAAAACCTATGTGGCAGTTTTACTGTGTAGTACATGGGGTCTTCATGAGTCAAAATCTACTTCATGGCAATTACAACTACCACCATTATGTTTTGTTGTTTTTAAGTTCTGTGGAGTTGGTTCCCACTCATAACGACCTTGTATACGGTTTCTAAGGAGTGACTGGTGGGTTTGAACTGCTGACCTTATTGTTAGCAGTCCAGTGTTTACCCTACAGTGCCACACCAGAACTCCATTTATCTATTTAATTTAATAAAAAATATTTTCATAGCTCAAAACCCCCCCTTTGAAATCTACTCTGTTTCAACTAGTTGTTTCAGCAATTGCAAGTTCTCAGAACTATTTTGAATGCTTTTTTCACAGCATCACTCCTTCAAAGGTATTTTCTTCACCTAACTTTAGTCTCTTAAAGGACATTATTTCTTTTGTTTTGTTTATACTTAGTATTGTTATTGTAGAAAATATATTATGCTGTCTGAAATTCAGATCCTGTGTTATACATTCATCATATTCTTTCCCAAATAAACTAAGGTGGGCAGGGGGCTATCTTGCATTTAAATGCATTTTCTTCCACTAGATGCTCTTTTAAGAAATCCTGATGGTTTAGTGGGTTACACATTGAGTTGCTAACTGCAAGGTTCTTGTTGTTAAGTACAGTGGCATGGGTTCTGACTCTTAGTAACCCTGCACAGGGTTTTCGAGGCTGTTAATCTTTACGGGAGCAGAAAGCCTCATCTTTCTCCTGCGGAATGACTGGTAGTTTTGAATTGCCCACCTTGAGGTTAGCAGCCCGATTCGTAACCACTGTGCTACCAGGTGAGCTGTTCAAATCTACCATGTGCTCCAGGAGAGAAAGATGTGACTTTCTCAACCCGTAAAGGTTTACAGAATCTTAAATCCCATACAAGGTCGCTCTGAGTCAGAACCGACACACAGCCAGCCAATCAGATGCTCTTGCTTGGTGCTGTAGGATAAGCACTGGACTGCTAAAAGCAGAATCAGCGCATCAAACCTGCTCCTTCTTCAGAAACTCTAAACAGGGTTTCTTATGAGTGGGAACCAACTTGAAAGTACTTAACAACATGTGCTCTTTGCTTATTTTTGTAGGGCCTTTTTTTTTTTTTTATTATTGTTTTTACTTTTTTTTTTTAAGTTGAGCTTGATGATTAAATAATTTGTGACTTTTCAGTTTATATTCTATCAGTCACTTTTAGAAAAGGTACAGTGAATGTTTGGAAGGTTAATTCCCATGAAGCTTTCCCAATAATTTTTCTTCCAAATCTGTGCAATTTGCATTCTGGAAGTATGTCCAGCTTCCCTTGGCATTCAACCATGTCATTAATCAATTAGCTCACTTTACCAGGTATAGTGCAATTTTCTATATGAAACTACATACTCCCAATGGAATATTTTATTTTTAATGGCTTCCTACATTTATCACCTCATTCTATAAAGTTAGTTGTGCAATATTGCTTAGAGAAGGGAATTTTGATCTTTGTGTCAATGTGGTTTTACTAAGAGTTAATCCAAGAGATACAAAATACAGGCAATCAGTTATACAGATTTAGGAGCATTCCATAGTTTTAGAACTGTTTATGTTTAGACTGATATTTTCTTTCTAGTTTCTGTTCTTTTTGATGACATTATTAGGTTTTCTCTTATTTTGAATAAATTGTTAGTAATCAAGGGGGAGTATGGAAGACTGTATTAACTGTACTAATATTTACAACTCCTTTAAAAGTTTTTTTTTAGAACTTAACTTAAAATTTGTCCATGTTTAGTAATTTATGGAGTGTGTAATGAGTAATGGGGATATTTGATATGCTTAAAAATTGTTGCTTTTGTTAAGTGCAATCGAGCTGGTTCCAATTTATAGCAGACCAGTACAGAATATCCAAGGAGCAGCTGGTGAGTTTGAGCCATCGCCCTTGTGGTTCAAACCAACCCTGTAGTCTTGTGCTTATCTGACAGTGCAACAAATGGGTTAAAATTCCATGTTATCTATGTTGTTGTTGTTAAGTGCCATCGAGTCATTCCCTATCCACAGCAACCCTGTATAGGGATTCCAAGGAGCACTGGTGAGCTTGAACCTCCAACCTTGCAGTTCAAATTATTTTTGCTGTCCAGAGCATTAACCCATAGCACCACATCATGTTATCTATAAGTAAAATTTCCTGTGAACTCTGTAATGCATTTTTGAAAGATTTATGGAAATTGTGAGTCTGCTCAAAAATGTTTGCTGTGAAGCCTTTAAGATTTAGAAGGAAGAGGGAAATGATCTAAGGCAGTAATTATTTACTAAGGAAATGTAAAGACAGGGAGATCTTGTGTCTCAATAATGAGAAAGAACATGTTGAAGTCATTGAGTTGTATAACATTTATAGGAAGAAAATTAATTTGAAAATAAAACTTTTTTTCAGAAATTGAAATAAAGTCTGTTAAACTTCCTACTGGAAGACAATAGTGGGAATAACACAATAATTAGGATATTGCAGTGTATTTTAATTTTTGTAATTACACAATTATGCTAGATTCTGTTAGAATGGACATGCATTTCTTTTTTTTTCTATTTGTTATATCTACAGTTTTGTTCACATTACTGGTATTAATGAAGTCAAATACAAACAGGGTAGACACACATGCTTGAGGGAGTTATGATTTTGCAGAGGATCAGAAATTTAGAGATGTTTGTGCAGAAAATATGGGTGACTATATAATTTGTATATAATATACCAACATTCACAAACATAATGCCTGTAACACACATAGGAGACTAACTAGCTAGGGGATTGAATAATAATAGTATAATGCTTGTGTCCTTTACATAAAAATAAGGTACATAACAAATATATGCATTTGAGTTAAGTAAAACAGGGAATTTTACTAAGTCAGGGTATTGAACATTTGCTAGGAAAAAAGCAGAAATATTTTATTTTCCATCAATCTGTGGTAGTAATTCATCTATCACTATTACTTGTTCAATTTGAGCAAGAGTACATGGTAGAGTGCTTTCTCCTGATGATTTTGGTGAAGTAGCTATTGGCAGGTAAAGTTGCTGGTTCTTTGGTTAGTGTACCTACACTCTTACTGATATCCTATATAGAAGCAATATAATGGATGCAATGGGGAGTTAATAAAGTTATCCTTTAGCTAAGAGTAAGATATTAGATCATAGTTTATCTTGGAGTTGAAAATGATGTTTCTCCAAACATAACTGTTATATTCTTTGAGAGATTTTACTTAACAAAATTGATATTTGTAGCCCTGCAAAGGTCTAAAGAAAAGAAAATAGGATCTCAAGGAAATGCCATACCTGGTACTATAGTTATCTCATATAATCTTTATACAGAAAGAGGAGTCTAATTTTAAGAGAATTTTGTTAAATGGTATTCAAAATAATGCGATATGATAAGATTATTATGAGTTAAAATGTTAATGTATTTTGTTGAAATCCCAAAATAAGTATTGTAAAATTTCATTCCTCGTGAAGTAAGTGATTTAAACATTTGGCAGTAGAAATAAATAAACATGAATTATCATGAGCAAAAGGCACATTAAGAATAACTTCTTAGGTTCATTTTATAAAATATGAGATGGCTTTAAATTAATGGAAAAATTTCATTGTCTGTAATTTCATCTTTCTACAAATTTTCTGAAGACCCCTGTACACCACATGCAAACACATATATACATTGTGGTTGTTTTTGATTGCCATCAAGTTGATTCTGTTTCAGGATAATCCAATGTGCACAGAGTAGAATGAATTATATATGATCTTCAAGGTTTATTTTTTGTAAGCAGATAACGAAGACTTACTTCCACATTACTCTGGCTATGTTTGAACTACCAATCTTTCTGTTAGTAGTTCTTAACCATTTGTTACAACAAAGCATTATTTTCACGCACACACCACCCACACACACATCCATTATCAAACTTTCTATATAGCTAAAAGAAAAGCCTACAGGAATGTATGATAGTAAAATACTATTTTGACTGAGAGATAGCTGATTTCTCCTTGGTAGCAGTAGGAATGAAGAAGACTTGCATTTTTAATATGTAATTACAGTTAGTATTTTTCTGAGTTGTGTTCTTTCATAAATAATCATGTTGTCCTCATTTGTAAATGAAATATCACTTTAATTGCTTGCTTTCCCTAACAGTGACCAAATTGTGCTTTCACTCAATGGACAAATGATTAAAATACAAATGATTTCAGGAAAATAAATCTAACAACACAGACAAATTGAGATATTTCCAAAAATGTTTGTAAGTTCAGGAGGGTCCTGGGTCCCTAAAAGGGATAGCAAGAAAAAACAACAACAAAAAATCAAAGATAGAAAGAAACAAGGGAATGATGATCTAAGCTATAGAGTATATAGATTTAAGTGTTGCCTTTATCACTTGGTAAGTATATGCATTTAGATAGGTCACACAAGCTTTCAGTATGTCATTTTTAATTAATACCAATGTTATGGTTCTGTATGATAAGCACTGGACAGGTAATCACAAGATCAGCAGTTCAAACCCACTAGCTGCTTCTTGAAAACCCTATGCAGGGTCACTATGAGTTGGAATCAACTCAATAACACTTAACAAAAACATATCAAATATATTTTAATCTTGTATCTTTCTAATTCATTTCCACAATTTAAAAGATTTTTCCCTAAAATTGAAAGTTAGTTAAATAAAATTTAATTGTTCTGTTTTAAGTTGAAATTAATTGAATTTCTACTTTTTTTGTAACTAGAAAGGCATATTAACATAAAGATTTAGATTAGGTCGAGTAGAAAGAAAGACATAGTCTAATTTGTTATAGTAGATAATGGAGTTTATTAATATGTCCATTTTTCTCTATTTTAGAGAGCATTAGAGGACAGCTAAGGGGTAAAGAAAGTGCACACTTGTATTAGGAAAATAGACAGACTAACTTACTATTGTTTGTTTTTGTTAAGTGCCTTGGAGTTGGTTCCTACTCACAGTGACCCTGTATAGGATTTCCAAGGAACAACTGGTAGATTTGAACTGCTAACCTTGCAATTAGCAGTCCAGTGCTTATCCTACAGTGATCTAATTTACTAGATAGACCTAACTTACTAGGGCATTAACTTCTGCATATTTAAAATAGTATACTGTTTTGGAAGTTACATTGTCACTTATTTAACCTTATACATATGTCATCTTTCTTAGCTATGTCTCAGCTTTCTAGAACAGACTTAACAAATGGGGATAGCAAGGAGTATCAATGAGAGCAACCTAGCAGGCTTCATTTTGTTGGGGTTTTCTGATCATCCTCAGTTACAGAAGACTCTATTTGTGGTCATCTTGATCTTCTATTTACTAACCATCCTTGGTAATACTACCATTATTCTGGTGTCTTGTCTGGAACCTAAGCTTCACACACCTATGTATTTCTTTCTTTCTCATCTTTCCTTTCTGGACCTTTGCTTCACCAGTAGTGTTATTCCCCAGCTGCTGGTCAACTTGTTGTATCCCATGAAAATCATTACCTATGCTGGCTGCGTGGTTCAACTCTATGTCTCCCTTGCACTGGGATCCACTGAGTGTGTCCTTCTGGCAGTGATGTCCTATGATCGCTACATTGCTGTTTGTCGTCCCCTTCATTACACTGTTTTGATGCATCCCCGTCTCTGCATAACTCTGGCATCTATGGCATGGGTTAGTGGTGTGGTTACTACCTTGGTACAGTCCACTCTCACCCTGCAGCTGCCTTTCTGTGGTCATCACCGAGTTGATCATTTTTTTTGTGAGGTTCCTGTGCTCATTAGGTTGGCCTGTGTGGACACCACTTTCAATGAAGCTGAACTGTTTGTGGCTAGTATCCTTTTCCTTATAGTGCCTGTCTCATTCATTCTGGTTTCCTACGGTTATATTGCCCAAGCAGTTTTGAAGATCAAGTCAGCTGCTGGTCGACAGAAAGCATTTGGGACCTGCTCCTCCCACATTATGGTTGTCATCATTTTCTATGGGACCATCATCTTCATGTACCTTCAGCCAGCCAAGAGCCGATCCAAAGATCAAGGAAAATTTGTTTCTCTCTTCTACACTGTTGTAACCCCCATGTTTAACCCTCTTATTTATACTTTGAGAAATAAAGAGGTTAAAGGGGCTCTGAAGAAAGTTCTAAGGAAAATTTTGTAAACACATTTTACCTGATTGTCAAAAAACTCTAAAACATCATACAGTGATAAACAATCTTTAAAAGGTACACATTTGATCTGTTTTCATTGGATAATTACTACAATAAACATTCTGTAAAAATACTATGAATATATATGTCTACACCTTGGTGTGGTGCTGTAGATTAAGTACTAGACTGCTAACCAAGCTAACCACAAGTCAGAAGCTCTATATAGGATTGCTATGACTTGGAACAAACACGTGGCACACAATAGCAACAGTCCTGCTTTACACTGCCTAAACCAAGCCAAAAGTCAAACCCGTGGCCATCAAGTTGAAGCCTAATCATGGTGACTCTATATAGGGTTTTCAAGACTGTAAATTTTAAAGTTTAATTGGAGCACACAGCCTCATCTTTCTGGTGCAGAGCAACTGGTGGGTTTGAACTGTTAACCCTGAGGTTAGCAGCCAAACACTTATTCTATATACCACCAGGGCTCCTTTTGCCACTACCTTAGTGATGTTGCAGAATAAGCAAAAGACTGTTAACTTCAAGGTCAGCAGTTTAAACCCAACAGCTGCTATTCAGAGTCAGAACTGATTCAATGGCAGGGAGTTTTGTTTTATTTTTGTAGTAGTAGTAGCGTAAGGGAAAACACTGAGTCAATCAATTCTTCAATGCTTTTTTGAAGAACTCTAGGATTCTTTACAAATTATAAATGCTACAAGATTGAGATGAACATGAAACTACATGCAAGAAAATCATAAGACCACTCAGTCTTTTATTTATTAATAATACATTTAGTCTCTTAGTCTTCCCAGAGCTCTAAATGTGCATGTTGCTTATTTCTTAGTGAGATTTCAGAAAAATATGTAGCTTAATGATATGTATCTTGAGAAGTCTGTGATGAAGCAAAAAACACCAGCCACTTAAATCTTTGGAGAGATGTGTGAGATGCACAAATACATAGGAAAAAAAAACATGAGGATAAAGGTTGTACATTAACTATGGTGGGTAAAGCATACATAAACTATTTGGTTCTCTGTGTAGTGGAACCAATGAACCAGTCCAAGCTGATTAACATTAGACTCTTTTACTTAATAAAAATCACATGCCTTGAAAACACCTAATTAGTTATATTATTTATAAATTAATTTATTAATCTGCTTGTTTTATATATATAATATTTTTTCTTTACTTTTTTAAAAATTCTATTTTTAGAGACAATATGCACAGCAAAAAAAGGTACACCATATTAAAAATCTGTACATTATAATTCAGTGATATTGATAGCATTCTTCAAGTTCTAGTAGAAGGTCTTCAAGCTCTGAGAGAGGATATTTCTTCCTTGGGTCCTACATGGCATTCATGTTCTGTGACATCTAACTTCCCTTGTTTCTACTACCTTCTCTTATTTCTACTGGCTTAATCTATTCTTTATAGTTCAGACAAGACAGATTTAAAACACTTTAATACTGCTTTATTGACATAACAAAGGCATTCCATTAAAAATGAGATAATTACAATGGTGAGATATGCTTAGCATAGAATGGTCAAACATTCAAGATCAAAAAGCAACATTTGCCTACAGATGAAGTTCAGAAGTGTTTGTAAAGAGGGTGGAATGGAAATGAGAACATAGGCAGGAAATGGGATAACTGTTTTATATAGAGGTGATCACAATCATTGAGATGAAACAAAGTGTATGATTTATTGAATGTAAAGCTGATAATCTGCTCTGTAAACCTTCAGTCAATTCACAAAAGTGTCAATGACCAAAAAAAAAA
>NW_006408870.1:1109786-1110906 GCF_000296735.1 Chrysochloris asiatica | reverse complement strand
TACAACTCTGGTGCACACCTTTCCTAATTTAAACCATTCAATTTTCCCTTGTTCTGCTGAAACAACTGCCACTTAGTCTATGTACAGGTTCCGTATGAGCACAGTTAAGTGTTCCATAGTACTTGTCTCTTCAATGCTGTCCATAGTTTGTCATGATGCACACAACCAAAAGCCTTAACATAGTCAATAATGCACAGGTAACCAAGATCCATCTGACAACAGCAATGGTATTTCTTATTCTACAACCTTGTCTGAATCTGGCTTAAACCTCTGGCCATATACTGTGGCAGCCATTTTCCAATTATCTTTAGCAGAATTTCACTTGGATGTTATATTAAGATATTTTTAAATTATTTCCACATTCTGTTGGGTGGAACTCATGGAAGCAGCAGTCAAGAAATTAAACAATGTATTGCATTAGGCAAATCTGTTGCACAAGGCCTCTATTTGAAATGGACACAAATATGATCTCTTCCAATCAGTTGGCCAAGTACCTGTCTTCCAAATTTCTTGACACAGATGAGTGAGTGTCTTTAGTGCTCCATCAGTTTTTGGAAAATGTCAATATGTATTCTATTAATTCCCTGTGCCTTGTTCTTTGCCAATGCCTTCAATGCACCTTGCACTTCTCCCTTCAGTGTCACTGGCTTTTGATCATATGCTACCTCATGAAATCATTGAGTAGAGACTACTTCTTTTTGGATCATTAAGTGTGTATTCCTTCCATCTTCTTTTGATGCTTTCTGCATGATTCAATATCTTGTTCATAGAAGCATTCAATATTACAAGTTGAGGCTTGAAGTTTTTCTTCAATTCCCTCAACTTGAGAAAAGTATTATTTTCTTGTTTTCTATCCCCAGGTCTTTGCACATTTCATTATAATATTTGACTTTGTCTTTCTTTCTAGCTGCCCTTTGAAATTTTCTATTCACCTTTTGAAACTCATTTATTATATTTGCTTTCACATGTCTTCAATGGATAGCAAGTTTTAGAGGCTCGTATGATATCTATTTTGGTCTTTTACTTCTTTCTTGTCTTAGTAATAACCTTTTGCTTTCTTCCTGTATGATGTTCTTGATGTCATCCCAGAACTCTTCTGGTCTTCCGTCTCCAGTGTCTA
>NW_006408870.1:1101365-1105026 GCF_000296735.1 Chrysochloris asiatica | reverse complement strand
AGCATATTTGTCCAATGCATTATGTCATTTGATTTCTTGACTGCTGCTTCCATGAGTATTGATGGCTGATCTGAGCAAAATGAAGTCTTTGACAACTTAAATTCTTTCTCCATTTACATGGATGTTGTTAATTGGTCCGGTGGTCAGGATTTTTGTTCTTTACATCCAGGTGCAGCCCATACTGAAGGCTGAGGTCTTTGATATTTGTCAGTAAGTATTTTAAGTCGTCCTCACTTTCATCAAGCAAGGTTGTATCATCTGCATATTGCAGGTTGTTGATAAGTCTTCCTCCAATATTGATGCCACATGTTTCTTCATATAATCCAGCATCTTGGATTAAGTGCTCAATTTATGTTAATTGGGTGATTGGGAGCTCAATATATAAGAGGAGGTAATTAGGTAGAAGAATGATTAAGACAAGAGTTAATTTTGCTTGGATTCAAAAATCAATGTTCATGGAAGCAGTGGCTAAAGAATCAAGCCACGTGTTGCATTAGATAGGTCTGCTACACAAGTTGAGGAGTAAGGTGTGCCTGATCCAAGACATGATAATTTCAATCACCTCATATGCATGTGAAATTTGGATAACGAATAATGAAGGATCATTGCATTTGAATTAAGGTGTTGAATAAGAATATTAAAGATACCATTAACTGCCAGAAGAATAAAACAAATCTGTCTTAGAAGTATAGCCAGAAATGCTTCATAGAAGCAAGGATGACCAGGCTTCCTCTCTTGGTTTTTGGACATATTATAAAGAGGAACTAGTCCCTAGAGAAAGACATCATGCTTGTTAAACTAGAGGGTTAGTGAAAAAAGTAGAAGACTCATGGGGAGATGGATTTATACAGTGGTAGCAAGAATAAGCTCAAATGTAGCAACAGTTGTGAGGATGGTGCAGAACTGTGCAGTGTTTCACTCTGTAATGCATACGGTCATCATGAATTGGAGCTGATTTAATGGCATCTAGCAAGAACAATAATAACCACAATTAGTGATGGGGGAGTTAGTAAGATGTCTGCCTTCTGAGAGATACTTGCTGTTGTTAAGTGATGCTGAGTTGATTCTGACTCATGCAGACCCTGTATAAAGTTTCTGAGGAGCAGCCAGTGTCTTGGAACCACTGACTTTGTGGTTACCAATCAAGTGTTTATCTTACCAGGACTCTAAGAATACTTAGGCGTACTAAAAATATAATTGAAATGTATTGGATGAAGCTATAAATGGTATAAAGTAATGAAATTTCATATAAAAGATGGTCTATATTTCTAGCACTCTTGATTGGATTGACTGTAATGGTGAAAGCAAGTCTTTAGATTTGAAGAAATTACATTTTATGCGCATCTCCTGATGGATACTGCAGTTTGAAAGTGGAATATAATAAGGTCTGCAGTAGAGGGCTCTACACATAAAGATATATTTAACAAACTAGTTCACTTGGGAAGAGATTACATCATTAAAAGAAATTAGTACGTTTGAATAGTGTTTGTTAAATTAAATATTTATAGGATAGAGACAGAAAGATGAGATTGAAATAAGACAGTAAATCAAGACATTTGTCCAGATAATTTTTAAAATAAATTTTCTTTGCAATAAAAAAATATATATATTGTTTTTGTTAAATGCCATAGAGTCAGTTCCGAGTCATAGCAACCCTTTGTAGAGTTTCCGAGGAGCAACTGGTGGGTTTGACCTGTCAACCTTATAGTTTTCAGTCCAGTGCTGATCCACAGCACCACACCAAAGTTTTGGTGGCAAAACAAATTATATATGGTACATGGAACTCAAAATGCATATGGAGGGAATGTTTTTAAAAGGATGATAAATATTTTCTATTGCTAATGGGGGGGTAGGAAGAAGGATTAAATAGATGAGTTGTTTATCTACTTTTATATTATATAAGTTTAATGACTTCTATTACCTTTATGAATGAGGAAGCTCCAAACTGAATCTGAAGTAAGAAATGAATATTTCACATTAAGATAATGTGTATGTCAATTCTCCTTGGATGATCTACAGAAAGTAGTCACTTTCTCAGTTAATTGCCTGCTGGGGACACAGATTTTCACAGGAGACTTTGCAAACCTTAAAAAACATAACCTTTCCATTAGCTACTCAAATTCTCTGTTTCAGGATCCCTTTCTCCCAAGTCTCATTATCACCAAAATAATTACTTCAGACTCTGTTTGTATGAGAAATATAAATCTGGAACAGACTTCATTCTTAAGCCAGTGGTCATATGAGTTAAGAACTTGTTGAACACAGAGAAAAAAACTATGAAATACTTTATAATTTGCTTCCAAAATGTGAAAAATACAAAAATGTTTCAATAAAGCTGGTAAAAATAATTCAGATAGCTTTAACCTTAATTAAATGAACTTGTATCTTAAAGTTTATAAATTTGATGATCTAGGAACTGTATCATTTAACATCCCTTTTGGACTGATTCTTATCATTAGTGTGTTAGGTAAGGTAGCTTAAGGTTTCTTGAATACAGGAAACTGTATACAGGAACCAACGCAACAGCATTTGAAAACAACAACAACCAGTCATCTCATTCACCTTCTATTGTTTGTGTTTTCAGTTATGTTGGATAGTGTTCTTATACCATGTATTATTAGGATTCCAAGGAGCTTTGGTAGTATAGTGGTTATGAATCAGGGTGCTAACATCAAGGTCAGCAGTTCAAAACTATCAGCCGTTCTTTGGGAAAAATATGAGGCTTTCTGCTCATGTAAAGATTTACAGCCTCTGAAACCCTATAGAGGGTCAAGTCAGAACGGACTCCATAGCACCCTATCACCACCACCATCATTAGGACTTCAAAGTGTGTCCTTAATTTTTCATTGATGATCTTTATAACTCTAGGTTTACATTTAGGTCTTTTATCCATCTTGGGTTCATTTTTGTATATGGTATGAAATGTGGTTCTTGTTGCCTTTTCTACAAATGACTAACCAATTTTGCCAGTACCAGTTTTTAAAGAGACTATCTCTTCCCCTTTTAATATGTTTCAGTCCTTTATCAAAGATCAGCTATACATACATGAATGGATTTAGTTCTAGGTTCTCAATTCTATTCCATTGTACTGGTTCATCATTATACCAGCATCAGTTTGTTTTTACTAATTTAGCTGTGTAGTAGGTTTCAAGATTGGGTCTTGTGAGGCCTCCTAGTTAGTTCTTCTTTAGTACTGTTTTGCTTATCCAGGGTCTCATTTCTTTCTGCAAAAAGTTGGTGATTGCTTTTTCCATCTCTTTAAAAAATGATGTTAGAATTTGGATTGTGATTGCCTTAGGTTGGATATCAGGCACAGAAGGGAAAAATCTTCATGTATGTAGGTGCTGAGAGATGAAAAAACAACTACAACTCATTCTGAAAGACATTAATTTATTACAAAAATGAGAATAAACAAGATGGTCCAATAAGGGAATTTACTTAAAAAGGGTAAAACGCAGCTGTGTCTAGTGGCAGCTTGCTGGATCATGAAATTTTATCACATGAAGGTGGGGTCTAGAGTATATTTTTATCATGGGCTTTTCACAAGTGTAAAGGCAGTTAAGGGTATTATGAGGAACTAAAAGGGTGTTATGAGGAACTAAGAGAGGTTGTTGTTGTTAAGTGCTGTGCCACTGAGTCAATTCCTACCCATAGTGACCCT
>NW_006408870.1:1099172-1100595 GCF_000296735.1 Chrysochloris asiatica | reverse complement strand
CTAAATGATCCTTGCAATCTACTGCCAGTAACTGATAGGTAGTGTGTAGAGTGTGTCCAGGAGTTTGCTTCAGACTTCCACTCATTCATTCTACCATTCCGACTGCAATGGGATTGTATGGGAGATGAAGATGCCATACAATGCTGAGGCCGTCTGCCTACTTGGTCTTTGTACCCCATTTTTCGATTTATTCGCTTGGCTACTTTCATTGAAGTACCTGTTGTATGGTATGCAGCTGGGACAGCTCATCAGCTTGAGTATTCTCTGGTGGAGTAAGTGTTCTATGAGGCAACATATCGAAAACAACAATGTCCATGCCCTGTGAGTGGACCTTCATTCCCCAGAGGGGTCTCTGGTTCACTACCCACTCTTATTCTTTCCACTGTATTAGCCATCATGTCAGTTCTTTATACACTGCCAGTTGTCTGTGCACAGGACTATGGATTTGGACTCATGCATCGGTATCATCCATGCAGCCATCATCTCAGCCCACTGTATACTTTGCCCCCTGCCCTGGTCAATGCACATACCTTCCATGGCTGATTATATAGTCACTGCAGTCCACCATGGGTGGTTACCTTGAGCTGAGCCTTTTGTGTACCAGTCTTCCTTTGTAATTTTCCCAGCATCCTCTTATATGTGCATCTCCTATGGGGGTGTTTCTGTTGTGGACAGCTGGTGTTTTCTATCAATGTCATAGGTAACCTGTCCACTCACTGGGTTGGTCAAGAAAACACTTCTCTATTGCAAATATTCATGCTATTTGGCCAGTGTGGTGAATTAGGTCACCCCTGATTAGGGGTTAACAAAGTCCTTTACCTACTCCCTTTGTGATGTCTTCTGCAAGCTGTAAACTGTTGTATGCTGCACGCAGTTGCTTTTCTAAAGGACTGTATCTGGTTTCTGCACCTTTCCATAGCTGAGACCAAAATTCTGAAAGAATGTGTCAACACTTAAATACTACCTTCTGGATAACTGGAGACTTTCATTCACACTTTTGCTCTATGGCTATGGTACCAAGCATCTGAACTTGGTTTATTACTACTTTAGCTTTACTAAATGACTGCTCCACCTTGGAAGTCTAATCCCAACTGCTTCCTTTCTTTACTAGATAGTACAGGTGGCACAAGATCTGTGCTAGATGGGGAATAAAGAATCCCCAATACCATCACTGTCTGTCAATTTGTCATATTGTGGTGGCTGTGTTTCTGGAAGCTATGTCATGGGTGTTTTAATACCAGCAGAGTCACCCAAGGAGGGGTGATTTCAGATGAGCTTCCAGATGAAGACAGACCATGATGAAAGAAAGACAAACTACTTCTGACTATTTAGTTACTGAAAACCTTATGAATACCACAGAAACACTGTCAGTATATATTTGTTGTTGTTAAGTGCCGTCAAGTCGGTTCTGACCCATAGCCAC
>NW_006408870.1:1095085-1098287 GCF_000296735.1 Chrysochloris asiatica | reverse complement strand
CACTTTGGATATTGTCAGTAGGGACTAGTCATTGGAGAGAGACATCATTTTTGGTAAGGTAGAGGGTCAGAGAAAAGAGGAAGACCCCTAGTGAGATGGATTGGCATAGTGGCAGCATCGATGGGCTCAAGTGTGGCAATTATTGTGAGGTTGGCCCAGGATTGGGCAGTGTTTTGTTCTGTTGTGCATATGGTTAGTATGAGTTGGTATCAACTTGATGGCACCTAACAACAGCAATAACAGCAACAATACCCTAGCATCCCCAGGAAAGTTTGCAACTCCTTTACTTTGGTAGGGCAGAGGTATGCTTGAACTTTATCAATGACAACCTGAGGAACTACCTTTGTTTTACCCAAACTTACAATGCCCCAAAATTTGACAGTTCATCCATAGCCCCGCATTTTGCCATTGCCGAACTGACGTGTGACACTAGCTTTGGTGATGCCAGTTGAAGCAAAAGCAGAGAGAGACTAAAAAGGCATTATTTAGGCCAATTGCAAAGTGATAGGTAACAAGTGTTTCCCAATGTCATTTAGGACAGAAGCAATGTTAGACACAGCTGCTTAAAGAGAGAGCACCATGTTTTTTTACGCTCCCAGCAACCTATCATGATATCTGTTTGGTTTCTGCACTGACCACACCAGGCTACTGAATGAATTGTGAGTGGGCCTAATTATCCTCTCTGGGCAAGTTTGTGTGCATTGGCCCTAGTTTCCTCATGCCCTCCTTGTAGGGACATTATTGCTTGATGTTAATCTCCCCATGAGGAGGGAATAGGTAGTCTGGGATCTACTTTGTTGTTGTTGTTGTCAGGTGCCGTCGAGTCAGAACCGACTCATAGCGATCTCATGCACAGCAGAACGAAACAATGTTCAATTCTGGACCAACCTAACTACCGCTGCCACACTTGAGTCCATCAATGATGTCACCTGGCCAATCCATCTCCTTAGGGGTCTTCCTCTTTTTCTCTGACCCTCCACGTTACCCAGCATGACATCCTTCTCCAGCGACTGTTCCCTCCGGACAATATGTCCAAAGTATGAGAGACGAAGCTTAGCCATCTTGGCTTCTAAGGAGCACTCTGGCTGCACTTCTTCCAAAACAGATCTGTTGGTTCTTTTGGCAGTCCATGACACTTTCAGTATTCTCCTCCAACACCACAACTCAAAAGCATCAATTCTTCTACGATCTTCCTTATTCACTGTCCAGCTTTCGCATCCATATGAGGTTATTGAAAATACCATGGCTTGGGTCAGGCACACCTTAGTCCTCAAGCTGACATCTCTGCTCTTCAATACTTTAAAAAGTTCCTGTGCAGCAGATTTGCCAAATGCAATACATCGTCTGATCTCTTGACTGTTGCTTCTGCAAGTTTACCCATCCCCAAATAACAGATTTTGCCATATGGACCATTCAACGGTGCTGGGATGCAGAGATCTGTGCAGGAAGGAGGATACTTGCAGGCCAAGCTTCCAAGGAACTGTGGTGGCCATCCCTCTCAGTGGGCCCATCCTTAGGATATATTCAGGAAAAGGGTAAATGTATACTTTATATTCCTTGTGGGGCAAACAGACAGTCTGCAGAGTTAAAGGCAGCTGGAGCAATTGACCTCTGCTACCTGCATATATTTCTCAGTGGCTTACTGATATTACTAATTCTTTCAAATAACCAATTTTTTTGTATTTTAAAATATTTTTTTCTGTTGTTTTTCTATCTTCTCTTTCATTTATTTCTGCTCTAATCCTTATTATATCTTTTATTTTTATATCCAAATGCTTATTTTTCTTGAGCTGCTTTCAGGATTCTTTCTGTTTTTGGCTTTGAAAAGTTTTGTTATGATATGTCCAAGTGATTTTCTTTTGTTTCTGTTTTCTGTTTGGAGTCCATTAAGTTTTTTTCACCTATGATTTCCATGATGCCATCACCAAATTTATCTGGACTTTGGCTATTAGTGTTTCAGACATAAAATTTCATCTTGATATGGTCTCTAAGGGCCTATCATAGACTTGTTTTCATTTTCTTCAGCTTTCACTTGAACTTGTGTATGAGCAATTTGTGTTCTGTTAAGTAGTTGGCCCCTAGCTCATTCTGACTGATGATTCTGAGCTTCTCTATCATTTCTTGCCATCGATGTAGTTGATTTTATTTCTATACATTCCTTCTAATTATGAGCACAGGTATACTTGCCATTTATGTTGTTAGAAAAGGTATTTGCAATGAATAAGTAGTTGGCCTTGCAAAATTCTTACATGGGATCAGCACTATTACTAATACCATAGTCACATTTTCCAGCTACTGGTCCTTCTTTTTGTTTCCAAAATTTGCATTCAATCACTCGTATTTTTCAATGCATCTCAACTGTATATTTGATCAATTCTACGCAGCAGAAGTTGATAAAAATCTGTACTTTCTTTACCTATGTCATTAATGTTTGTGTGTATACGTGTTTAATACTCAGATGAACTGGTATTCCTTGTTGTTGTTAGATGCCATTGAGTCAGTTACAACTCATAGCAACCGTATATACAACAGAACAAAGCACTGCCCAGTTCTGTGTCATCCTCACCATTGTTGTTACACTTGTGACTATTGCTGCTGCCACTGTGCAATCCATCTTGTTGGTGGTCTTCCTTTTTTTTGCTATCCCTCCAATTTGCCAAGCATAATGTTTGCCAGGAACTGGTTCCTGGTAATATGGCCAAAATATGAGAAATGAAGTCTGGTCACGCTAGCTTCTAAGGAGTGTTCTGTCTGTATTTCTTCCAACCCAGATTTGTTTGTTTTTCTGACTATCGATGGTACTTTCAATAGTTTTTCCAACACCATAACTCAAATGCATCAATTCTTCTAGTGTATTCCTTCTTCTTGTTGTTAAGTTCTGTCGAGTCAGTTCCGACCCACAGTAACCTCGTATAGGGTTTCTGAGGAGCAGCTGGTGATCTTGAACCAAAGATCTTGCTGTTCAAACTGTCTTTCCAGTCCAGTTCATTAACCCACAGTGCACACCATGACTCCCGTATTCCTTGCAGTTATATAGATATTATCCTCTCATTGACAGTGTTGGACTTCAGAGTAGATCTTTGTCGGGGTCTGACCTCGACATAGTTGTGTTGTTCACGAGTGTTTGGTTCACGAGGAGGGGAGATCCAGTGGCAATAGGGATAGCGAAAGAATACACAGACAAACAGAAGAAGGGAGACAA
>NW_006408870.1:1083923-1094530 GCF_000296735.1 Chrysochloris asiatica | reverse complement strand
GTGTATTAATTTAATATATATAACTGAATATTAAGATGAAAGCAATTTGCCATTAACTGCCAGTGGCCTCATTTGTTACACTAGGGCCTATAGGGCCTCGAACCTCTGACCAGTCTTACACTGTCCGCAACAGATCTTGAAGTCTTCTTTTTAACAATGAATGTGAAACCATTCATGTACTATTTATTGTTCTTGTATAATAGACCATCTGTTTGTCCCATTACTAGTCCATTTCAGCTCACCAATTCTTGGGATACTGATCTTCATACATTCCACTACATTTTTGATGATGTTCAATTATCCTACATTCATGTTATAATAATTATCAGTGGATATTTGCTTCTCATTTTGAGTCATGCACTATCAGCAAATGAAAATCTGGAAATGTTTTTTTCTCCATCCACATCATTAAGGTCACTCTACTTTAGGAGGCAACTTTTCCCAGGACATATTTTTGAGTACCTTCCAAACTAAGCAGGTCATACCTGGTATTATATTAGGCTTTATATCAGACAAACTGACAGCTTAGTGGTGGTGGGTATGTGCCATGGAGTCGGTTCTGACTCATAGAGACCCTACACAGGGTTTCCAAGACTATAATCTTTAAGGATGCAGGAAGCCTCATCTTTCTCCAGCGGAACAGCTGGTAGTTTCAAACTGCTGTCCCTGAGCTAGCAGTCTAATTCGTAACCACTATGCTACCAGAGCTCCTTATAATTAGAGAAAAACTAATTAACAACTATGATATGCAGATGATACAATCCTGATTGCTGAAAGTGTGGAGGATTTTATGAACTTACTGAAGAAGAAAAAAGACTTAACATATGGTTGCTTTTAGTTGGAACCAACCTGGTGCCAGCTAACAACAACCTCCCTAAACATCATGTTAAAGTATCTGCAGATGAGCAAAAGTGGATGCAAAGATCAAGGAAAGCTTATTTCCCTCTTTTACACTGTGATGATGCCCATAATTAACCCATTTATACTTAACCCATTCATCAATAATCTGAGAAACAAAAAAGCAAACATTGAAAAATTTCAATGGAAAATTTTATGATTAGCCAGAATATGGTTATTGAGAAAATTTAGGAGAAGCAGCAAAAATAATTCATTAAATGGGTAATTACTAAATAAAAACTTTGGTCATGTCCATGAACCTAATAATGGATTTTAGTAGAAAATTTTAAATTAGAGCTTGATTTTCAGAGTCAAGGAGATTAGAGTTTGGATTTGCTTGTCAAAACACAGTAAAGGTGTGAACTGTCCAATTTGCATAACATTTAAGCCATCCAGAAACTGGGCTGCATATTATAACTTAATATTGAGCAACACATATTAGAATTGCATCACTGTTTTAAGAGTTTAAGTATTTTAAAAATAATCTTTATTCTGTTTAGAAGGCATCAGTGTATTTTGTTGTTGTTATTGTTAGGTATCCACAAGTTGGTATCAACTCATAATGAACCTATGCACTATAAAACAAAACACTACCCAGTTCTTAACCAACCTCACAATCATAGATACATTTGAACCAATTGCTGCTGCCTCTCTGATCCTCTACTTATCAAACATGATATCCTTCTCCACGGACTGGTCCCTCCTGACAATATGTCAGAAGTATGAGGCAAAGTCTGGCTGCCCTGGCCTCCAAGAAGACTTCTGGCTGTACTTCTTCCAATATAGATTGGTCTGTTCTTTTGGCAGTCTTTGGTACTTTTAATTCTTCTCCAACACAATAACTCAAAAGCCTCATTTCTTCTATGTTTTTCCTTATTTACTGCTCAACTTTCACATGTATATGAGGTTACTGAAAATACCATGGCTTGGCTCAGGTCCACCTTAGTGTTTAAACTGACATTTTTGGTCTTGAATACTTTAAAGAGGTCTTGTACAGCAGATTAGCCTAATGCAATATGTCATTTAATTTCTTGACTGCTGCTTCTATGAGTGTTGATGGTTGATCTGAGCAAAATAAAGTCTTTGACAATTTTAATTTTTTCTCCATTTATATGTATGTTATTTATTAGTCCTATGGTAGGATTTTTGTCTTATTTGCATTGAGGTGCAACTCATATGAAAGGCTGTTTTCTGTGATCTTCATCAGTAAGTATTTTAAGTCCTCTTTACTTTCAGAAAACAAAGTTGTATCATCTGCATATCACAAGTTGCTAATGAATCTTCCTCCAATTCTGATGTCACTTTTTTCTTCATACAATACAGCTTCTTTGATGATTTGCTCAGCATACAGATTGAATAAGTATGGTGACAGAATACAACCCTGGCACACACCTTTTCCAATTTTAAACCATTTGGTGTTCCCTTGTTCTGTTTGTACAACTGTCTCTTGGTCTATGTGCAGGTTCCTCATGAGCACAATTAAGTGTTCCAGAATATTCACTCTCCACAATGTTGTTTGTAGCTTGTCATGATCCACACAATTGAAAATCTTTGCATAGTCAGTAAAGCACAGTCTTGGTGTGGCATTGTGAGTTAAGGTGCTGGACTACAAAGTCATTTGAACCAAGGTCGGCGGTTCAAGCTCACCAGCCACTCCTTGGAAACCTTATACAGAGTCGCTATGGATCAGAACTGACTTGACAGCACTTAACAACAACAACAAAACATCTTCCTGTGATTCTCTGCTTTCAGCCAAGATCCATCTGACAATTACAATGATATTCTTTATTCCATGTCGTTGTCTGAATCTAGTTAGAACTTTTGATAATTCTCTGTCCATGGACATTTGCAACCATTTTTAGATTATCTTTAGCAAAATTTTACTTGCATGAGATATTAATGACATAACTTCTACATTACATTGAGTTATCTCTCTTTGAAAGGGTCACAAATAAATATCTCTTCTTATAATTGGTCAGGTAGTTGTCTTCCAAATTTCTTGGCATAGATGAGTCTTATTCTCCCTGTTTTCTTGCAAATATCAAATATTTTTAACAGTTTCTCAGAGCAGAAGAAAAACTTGAAACATCATTGGCACTGTTCTTTCAACACTATCATTCTGGAATTTCAAGGCTCTGCTTCAGTCTCCTTTGTGAATCCTATTTCACTGCAATCTCAGCTCACTTGTTGCACATCTTTTCCAAATAGTTTTTGACTTTTTGCATTTTCACATTCACTAGGTTTTTGGAAATAGCAAATGAGGTATGATTTAATCATAATTTAAAAGAAAATGCTTAAACAAATGACTTCTGTTGTTAATTGAGTTTATGTCCTCAAACTCAATTGTGAATTTGGTATCTCTGGCAGAGTGTATTAAGTAGATATCAGAATCAGCAAGTAAAAAACAAAATCACAAGCTACTTTGGTTTTTGCTTTTTTTTCACTATCCCTGATATCAGAAAATTAAATATGTACCATCCTGTCACCTGAAAAAGGATCTTTATATCCTTTTCTTATCTCATGTGCATTTTACCTTTTGATTTTTGACTCCATGCAATTAATATTTTTCCACCTGTTATGTGGCACTGAAATTATCTCTTAACAAAGATACTTGTTGAATGGATGAATCATCTCTTCCATTTTACATCCAACCTTTTTATACATTCTTGATATAAAAATTAATATTTTATTGAACTTATGGTTATATTATCTCTTTATATTTTTTAAAAAAGTTAATATATTCTAAAGTTTCTTGAGGGAAAAGATGTGAACAAAACAATATATATATACTTTTAAGAGTTTATATGCTAATGGTCCAACTGTGTTCATAGGAAATTTTCACTAGATTATCATATTTATTATCAAAAAGTAGATGTCAGTGGTATGAGAAGAAATCCCATTTTCAATAAATAGTTGTGAAAACAATTTATCAATAAATCTAGACTATCAGTTGGTATTTTTCAAAAATTGAAATTGTGTAAATTTCAAAGCAACATTATCTCAGTTATGTTTCAAGTAATGTCTCACCTTGAAAAGGAAGGAAGAGTTTATATTTATATTTGCTAAATTGCAAATGTATCAATGCAGGCATAAGAAAGGACAGAATACATTGATGAATTTTAAAGAGGCTGATAACTTGTAATAAAAGCCAAGTATCTTTCAAGTAACAGAATGATATTGTCTCGAAAATATCCAGAAAGGTCATAGGATACTACACACAACATATCAGGGCATGATTAGAATTAGAATGCTATCCTTTGTACTGGGTGAGGCACAGATATCTCTGAAATCCAAGTAAAATTCTATTCAAAGATTCAGACAAAATATATGGAAAGTGGAAAAAGAAGACTTACTAAGCAAGATTTAGAATTTGGAAATTTTTGATAAGCCTACTTAGATAATTAGGTATAAAAAGAAATATTGCTAAGTGCTGTTGAGTCATTGCTGACTCATACTTGGTTTTCTTAGGAGCACCTGGGGGATTTGAACTACTGAAATTGTGGTACAAAGTGTAGTGCTTATCCTACAGCAAATGGGGCACTCTATTTTGAAAAACTATAAAGCATCAACTAACTTATTCTTGTGTAGAATAATTTAAGTCCTGTTGTCATTGTTAAGTGCTGTCGAGTCTGTCTGACTCATAGAGACCCCTGTATAGGGTTTCGAAGAAGTGTCTGGAGAGTTTGAACTGCCGAACTTGTTCAAAATGGCCTTGTGGTCCAGTGCTGTATTCCACAGCACCATACCAGGACTCCAATTTAAGTACTACAAGAACAAAAAAGATGCATAAGAATAGAATTTAAGGTCTTTCAAAAAAGTGTGAACTGATCATTTTAGTATACTGTGAACAACATAATGCAATAATGCCTAACTATCTGTGTCCTCTTGACATGGATTAATCAACTTGATATTGCAGTTAAGCTATTCCAGGGATATTGCATGTAATAATTTGTTTGTAAACTTTAGAGTAGTTAATAGTTTTCTAATGATTCATGCAAGCACTCCAATTGGATAATAACAATATATTTAATTTGTAAATGATTGAGAAAGTGTCCAGGTAAGTTTCTGATATGAATCTATGTGACAGTCAGAAATTGCAATTGTAGAGTATTTTTCCATGACTATTTTGCAGTATCTCTGCTGTGCATATTTTAATAAGCCATACATACGTTTTTCCATAGAGAAAAGACAATAATTCTATTACTCTTAAGGGAATGTGATGATGTCATGCCAAAACATTTTTTTTAAAATCTTTTCCAGTGTAAACTATTCCCATGAATAGTCATTGCGGTAAGTCACTGAGGTTTTTTAATCTCAATTTCACTTCTTTATGGTAGGGGTAACAGGAAAGAGTTCACTTTTTCCAGACACATTTTGATAGTAGCTTCAACACCTGGTTTAAAGGTCATTTAATTCATTCTATTATTTGGAATGAGCCTTTATATGCCATACAACTGTCTGCATGTGCCAAGAATAATATATTTTTGAGTGTTATAAAGATTGATTCACCAGAGAAAGATTTTCTAATGAGTGTGGTACTTCGTATTTATAATTTAGTGCAAGATTTTACCTGTATATTTAGTTCCTACAAGATGATTTTGACATCTTTTAGAGGAGAAAGATCAGTTGTCAGCTTTCTGAGTATATTGACTTCCAGTTTATATAATAAGTCATTGTAGCTGTTGGGGTTGCTGCTACATGCTGTCGAGTCAGTTCAACTCATAGCAATCCTGTACAGGGATATAAGGAACAGATGGTATCTTTGAACCGATAACCTTGCTGTTGTTGTTGTTAAGTGTCATTGAATCGGTTCCGACCCATAGCGACCCTATATAGGGTTTCTAAAGGAGCACATTCTGCCACTTTCTCCGAGACCCTCTAATGTGATAATGTAATACCTTTTCAGTTGGTAGTGGTAGCTGGCCACCATATTCTGATCTCAGAGTAATGGATGCTGATTTTTTTCTGGTCTCAGAGTCATGGAGACTGATATTTTCACGTTCTATTAGTTTGTTGGGCTAATTGATTCCAAGCTTCTTTATTTCTCATGTCTCTTCTTTACTCTGCTCTTGGAGAGACCAATAACTGCCCCTTAGATGGTCACTCGTGAGCTTTTTATATCCCAAATGCTATTCACCAAAGTAGAATATAGAACATCGTCTTTGTGGACTACCTTATGCCAATTGACCATTGTGGCATCATGAGACTATGGTCCTGAACCCCAATGCCCTGCTACCATTGCCTTAAGATGTTTGATAATATCAGAAGTTGACATCATTTTGCCTGATTTATGCTCCACCACATTCATAGTTGTGTTTGCATGAAAGGCAAATACTTATGTGCTGATATCTCCTATCACACGCTTATATCTAATATCCTACTTTTCTTCTCATACCAATTCAGCATGTCTCTGGCCATGTTCTACCTGCAGAATATTGTTATTCTACCTGCAGAATATTGTTGTTCCAAGGTTGTATATACATCATTATTTAGCCCTATATCTATTCGACCTTGTATAACTCTGTATCTTCATCTAGCTTCATCTGTCAGCCTTCCTCCTCTTCCTCCTATATTGCCCTTACCCTTCTTGTGTATTATCCTCCCTGTTACCCAAGTTAACATGTGTCTACCCTCTAGCCAGTGAACTAGTCTCCCTTCCCTCTCATTCTTGGATGCCATCAGAGGATGTTATTGGTTTTTTTTTTTGCTCCTTTGAACTCATTATTTGTTAGATATGCAAATATATACATCCCATGCTTCTTCTATTAACAATTCATTCTATGTCTCAATCTATGTATCTATGCACAGAACACTGTTGTTTCAAGAGTGTGTATATATTAATATGTACAGCTATCCCATTTAGCCCATGCATACTGCCCTGTGTCTTCACCTATCTTCATTATTCTTCTGCCTACTTCTTCTTTTAGTGTATTGCCTTCCCCCTTCTTTTTCCCTTTCTATTACCTGAGGTAACTTGTGTTTACCTTCTAAGCAGTAAATTACTCTTCCCTCCCTCCAACTCCTGGTAATCATCAAAGAATGTTTCTTTTTGTCTGGAAACCTTTTCTTAAGCTTTTACACCAATGGTCTCATATAATATTTATCTTTTCATGATTGACTAATTTAATTCAGCATAATGTCCTCTAGGTTCATCCAAGTTATGAGATGATTCACAGATTCATCAACATTGCATGGTGTTCCTTGTGTGTATGTACCAAAGTTTGCTTATCCAATCTTCTATCATTGGACACTTAAGTTGTCTTGATCTTTTTTGCTATTATGAACAATGTAGTGACAAACATCTGTGTGCAAATATTTTCTTGTGTCCTGGCTCATATTCCTTGTGGATATATACCAAGTCGGGGGATTGCTGAATCATAAAGTATTTCAATTACAACTTTCTGAGAAAGTACCACATAGTTCTCCAGTGTTTGAACCATTTTACAGTTCACAAGCAATATAGGATGGTCCCAGTCTTACTACACCCTTATCAGCATTTGTTGTTTTTGTTTTTTGAGAACTTTGTTATTAATATTGGTGTGAGATGATATCTCATTGTTGTTTTGATTTACATCTCTGTAACTGCTAATGATACTGAACATTTCTTCATATATTTGTTGGCTGCTTGGATGGCTTTTTTGGTGACTGTCACTTCATGTCTTTTGCCCATTTTTAAATTGGGTTGTTTGTCTTTTTTCTCATAGAGGTGTTTTTCTATAAATTTAAAAAATTAGTCCCTTGTCTGATATGTCATTGAAAAAAAAAATTTTCCCAAGGCAATAGGCTCCCTTTTAATTCTTTTAGCAATATCTTTTGATGCATATATGTTTCTAATTTTTAGGATGTCCTAGTCATGTATTTTGTCTTCTACTACTTGAACATTTTTTGTAATGTTGACAATGTATGTATGCCATGTATTGTTGCTGTTGATAAGTGCTGTCAAGCTGTTTTCAACTCACAGTGAGCCTCCTGTAAATTTGAGTAAAATAGGTAGGGTTTCCAAGGAGTGGCTGGTGAGCTTGAACCACCAACTTTGTGGTTCAAACCAACCTTGCAGTCCAGTGCATTAACCTGCAGCACACCAGGACTCCTATGCCATTTATTGGTGGTTATGTGCTGTGGAGTCAGTTCCGACTCATAGTGACCCTGTACAGGGTTTCTGAGGCTGTAAATCTTTACAGGAGCAGAAAGCCTCATCTTTCTCCCTCGGAACAGCTGGTAGTTTCGGACTGCTGACCTTGCGGTTCACAGCCCGATTTGTAACCACTACACTACCAAAGCTCCTTATACCATGAAACAAACTCAATGTTGATTAAAAAATCTAAACATAAAGCTAAAGCTATAAAGATCATCAATGAAAAGCTAAGAATAAATTTAGGGGCTCTAATACAGGCCATGTATTGGTGTGAGATATGGCTCTTGTATCTTCTACTGCAAATTGATTTCTTGTTTTGCCAGCACCTTTTGTTGAAAAGGCTGTATCTTTTCCATTTAATGTATTTTGGCCCTTTGTCAAAGACCAGCTGGCTATGTTTGAATGAATTTACTTCTGAGTTCTCAATTATGTTACATTGTATCTTTTATTGTGCCAGTACCATGCTGTTTTGACCACTGTGACTTGTTGTAATTTTTGAGATCAAGAAGTCAGAGGCCTCTGGCTTTGCTCTACTTCTTAAGCAATACATTTGGCTAAATTATTCTGGAGAAATGTAATCTGGATAAAAAAATATTTTCCTAATTTTTTTTTTTTTCCAGAGATGTCTTTACTAGTATAGAGGAATCCAACTGATTTTTGCATAGTGATCTTGTACCCTGTCACATTGCAGAATCTTTCAATGAGTTTCAGTACTTTTTTTGCTGAGTCTTTGGGATTATATATGTACTGGATCATATTTATCATCTGCAAATAGAGAGAATTATACTTTTTTCTTTGCCAATTTGGATGCTTTCAATTTCCCTATTTTTAAAATAATTCTAGCTAAGACTTCCAACACAAATAACAGTGTTGATAAGGGGCATCTTTTTCTGGTTCCTTTTCACAAAGGGAATACTTTCAGTTTCTTTCCATTGAGAGTAATTTCAACCTGTTGGATTAGTATATAAACTCTTTATTATGGTGGAGAATTCCCCTTCAATTCCTACTTTATTGAGTGTTTTTATCAATAATGGATGTTGGATTTTTATCAAATATCTTTCTGTATGAATCAATATGATCATGAGGTTCTTTTATTTCTTTTAAGTTATATGGTGGGGTATGTTAATTGATTTTGTAAAATTTACCATTTTTACATTCCTGCATTGAATACCTATTGTCCAGGTTGTATTCATATATATACATATATATTGTTGAATTCTATTGGCAAGGATTTTGTTACCAGCATTCATCTGTCCATTTGTCATACTGTGGTGGCTTGTGTACTGCTATGATTCTAGAAGCTATCTCATCAGTAGTTAAAATACTAACAGGATCACCCATAGTGGACAAGTGTCAGATGAGCTTCCAGACTAAGACAGTGGAGGAAGAAAGAAAGCCAGACTACTTTTGAATATTTAGTCACTGAAAACCAATTGAATAGCAGTAGAACACTGTCAGATAGCACCAGAATCCAGAATATTGAAACATGATGAAGAGAACCAAAATGCCCAATATAGTGACAGAAAATGAGCTCCTTAGGTTAGAAGGCACTCAAAATATAATTTGAAGAGTTGCCTCATCAAAGTAGAGTTGACCATGATGACGTGAATGGAATATGTGAATAGCTTTAGGGACCTTTATTTTTGGATGGGGCACAACTTAAAATAAGGAGAAATAGCTGTAAACATCCATTAATAATCAGAACATGGAAAGGTCTTCTGGAATAATTTGAGTAAGACTGGTGACAGTTCTTTTCTGAGTGTTTGGTTAAATTCTTCTTTGGAAAAACTCTTCTCAAGGTCTGAGCTTTTATTTGTTGGGAATTTTTTAATTGTCTGATTACTTTCATTTTTTGTTACATGTTCGTTCAAATGTTCTATTTCACTCTGTATTAGTTTAGGTAGGTAGTGCTTTTCTAAAAATTTATTCTTTTCTTCTAGATTTCACATTTTTTGGAGTACAACTATTCTGTTATTGTCCTTTTAATTTCTATTGGTTCTGTTGTGAAGTCACCCATGTCATTTTTTAATGTGTTATTTATGTTTTCTCCCTCTTTTCTGTTATATTTACCAATGGTTTGTCAATTTTATTAATCCTTTCAAAAAAACCAATTTCTTGTTTTGTTGATTCTATTTTTTTATGTTTTTAAATTCATTTATTTCTGCTTTAATCTTTAATGTTTATTTTCTTTTGGTGACTATAGACTTACTTTACTGATGTTTTTCTAATGGTTGGAGATGATGTGTGTTAATGTGTCGATTTTAGTGCTTTCTTATTTTTTGGATGTGTTTATTGCTATAAATTGCCCTATAAGCACTGCTTTGTTCTGTGTCCCAAACATTTTTGTATGTTGTGTTTTCATTCTCATTTACTTCAAGGAATTTTTTTATTTCATTTTTTTATGGGTCCTATTACCCAGTAGCTTCTAAGCAGGGTGTTAAATAGTTTCCATGCCTCTGATTTTGTTTCCTTGATCTTCCTATTATTTCTAATTTTATACCAATTCAATCTGAGAAGATAGTTTATAGTACTTTGATGTTTTAAATTTATTGAGACTTCCTTGTGGTCTAATGTG